>NW_014333243.1:1087939-1142664 GCF_000341935.2 Cephus cinctus | reverse complement strand
GTCCGTACCGGCGATAAGGCGAGATCGGTATGATCCAGTGCGACGTCTAACGCTGTCTTGGCTTCCCATCTGATTCGGGGGCCATCAGCTGCGGGGTGGAGGCGCCTGGTGACGTAGGGCGTCTCCACGCTCCCTCGCGGGACTGGTGGCTACTTCCTTCGAGCGAGGCTGCGACTGATGGTCTGTCTAGGCGTGGCTGCTCTCTTCTCCCTCGGCGAAACGTTGATGGTGGTGGTGGTGGTCGGATACGTAACGCATGAAATAGTGGTACATAACAAAATAATTAATCTTAGGTAATTCTAATACAATCTCGGACCCTGGAGCTCTTGGCCGGTACCTTTCGCGACTCTCCCGAGGGACGGTATTGCGTCCCGTATTTAAAACACGCTAGTTCTTTACTCGGGACCTTGCGACGTGAATTTTAACGTCACAATATATATATATATTACATATAGTATACTGGATATGTGGAATGCACTTGCATACAATAGTCTTCGTATTTACAGTTCGGAATGATCGCGTGTGTGAGATAGGTTTGTGTGCGCCTGAGTGAATCTGCTGTGAAGGAAGCGTAGGGGAAAAAGAAGAGAGCAAAACTCGGTCGGCCTTAACGAACATGGCTACCAGATAGCGAATCGCTTAGCGTTATATTAAGCAAGCCTTTTGCTCGGGGAAGAAAAAAAAATCCGTAGATTTCTTCTTTCTCGGCTTATGGAAGATTTATGGAAGAGCTTTTCCTGCTGGCTTTTCCTTTACTTATTCATTTATTTGTTGCGCCCGAGGTTATAATGCGGTGCAGCGTCACGCAGATGCTGGATATAAAATAAAAGGTCGAACGTCAAGCATTGTGCACTGTATAGGTTGTTGCGTGCTACTGTAACTCACCATGCGTAACAATGTACGTGTATAACTATATAGATTATATTTGACATTAAGTCACTCGTCACTTTTTTCATTGCACTTTTATGCTTATAACTTATAGATAGATTGTCTCTGCTTCGACGTGTCTCTCGTATAAAAATATTAATTTTCCACTCGCGCGATTTTCAACGACATGTAAAATGTGTGAAGGTAGATCGATGAGTACATCGAGCGTAAAGAGATACGTGTACCTATAGTATAATACATGCAATCAAAAAATCAGTGAAGCTCGTTGCAAAGATCGCAAAGGGAGCTTTACGTAATCGCTTAAAGCTTTTACTGTTGAAGTGAAGTTTGGTGTTGAAAATAAAAAAAATCTGATATACCCTCGGAAAAATATACGAAAATAGATTTCCAAAAAACCATCTGCTCAGAGAGTTGTCGTGCACTCGTTTTCAAGTGCAGATGAAATCGCGAATTTTTCGCATGGAAATATACCCAGAATCGCTATATGCTATATCAAGCAATATATATATGTATAATATATGTATATAGTACTAGTTAGGTTCGCGCTTGGGGGTTATCTCTCCGTCAATTTCATGATAACGTAACCTGCTAAGGTCACGTCCGATTGGTCGACCATTCCTCTCGCTTTTGGTCCATCAATCATGGCGACGCTCGGCGAACAAAATCTAAAGCTTTAAACTGGACTGCCATGGACAGATTTGAATTGCAGCTATCGCTTGTCGGATATCTATATACATATACAGGATGTATTTGATACTCTAATAATTATCGATCAGACGATCTTCCACGATAAGGTTATCTCTTTAGAGATTTGTCTTTGGTCGATCAATTATTATAGATCTACCGGAGGTATACTCATTTTTGAATTAGAGTGTACGTCCAATATGTGTATGAAACGCGATATCGCTTGACGGGCACAATTAATACTCATGCATTGGATCGCGTTAACGAGCGACAGTTTCCAAACGCGTCGAAACGTTCAGCTACGATTACTGGAAATTGGATAAACGCAAATAAGGGAAATCGAGGTGACGTCGCCGTTACGAAGTGTTGCCGGAAACGTGCGGTTCGCCATTTACCCAATCGCGGAAGCCTGCGGATAGCAGTAGCGCACTCGAAATGTTCAGTATCATTTCAATGCTCGAGGTCTGGTAGAAATAGCCGCTCCAGTTTGCTTATACGACAAATACTGTACAACTATAGGTGTAACGAATGTAGTTATACATAAAGCCAAATCCTCATGTACACTCTAATCGGCGAGGATAAAATTTTCAAAAAATTTGTCTGCAATAAAAAAAAATGTATAAAGTCAAATAAATTTCTTATTCAACAAAATTCTTCAAAATTCTTGTATTCTTGCACACGGACTGTCCTTTTCTTGAATGCCTCTCTTTCCTCCCTCCTCTCTCCTGCTCCCTTTCCCATCTACGTTCCACTCTCACAGCAATCTACCTTCCTTCAGGTCTGCCCGCGAGGGATCCCACGCGTTCGCTATCCTCACTGGACGTAGGTCGCCATTATCCCACACTTACGGCCCTTAAAGGGTCATCGGCACAGCTGTAAAACTGATCCGCTCGTTTCCGATCGGCCAAATAACCTGAGGGACGTTAACGTTAACCGAACGAGTCGTGGGTTTCTTTTGAAATTGGACGGTTGTTGCCTACGCAGGGCCAGACAAAGACCCTCTTCATTATTTGGGAACAAGAAACCTAACGAATGTTACGAGCTGGGTACCGTTAACGTAACCATTAAATTGTGAAAATCCCGCGATTATTTACGTCAATGACGCGCAGGACAGTTAATCATTTCTGTCAGATGTCGCCATGAGAAAAAGTATAGCTATTAAAATATATCAAGATCTGACAATCCCCTCGGATCCACGGATATTCAGCTGAAGCTTTTAAGCAGCGACTAAGCCATCGTTACGAATCGCGCGACACAGCCTATTACCATAATAAAATCTATGGGGATAACCGCATGACTACGTGTTTCTAGAAATCTCAAATCTCCATTCGAATAATCGGTCTTATAGTAATCTGCTGGTAATCCGCAAAGTCGCTGACCTGGTAGAGCCGGGAGGAGGATAGCGAAGCGGTATTACCGTGACTGCATTCGATATCTCCATATCCGCAGGCCTGCTGCTGGAGAGAGCCGCCCAATCGTCGCGACGTCCCCCGCGTCATAGTAACGCGAGAGCTACGGAACTCTGACCTGTATTATCCGGCAATTTGCTTATAAAATATGTAGATTGGATCTCGCGGCTTGGCTAGTACGTGGCTGGATAATGTTCGTTCGCTTGTCCGTCAAGAAGTTCGGGTTGCTGGAAAGCACTCGCTCCCTCGCTCATTCGTTCCAGTTTCGCTCGTTCGGTCGAGATGGTCGTTTGCGTAGTTTCTTGTTCCACCTTAACTTCGGCAGAGCCTTAGGCATGTCTGTACGCATACGCTGAACGATCGGTTGGATCGAAACTGTCAAACTTCGAAGAAAACTTTCCTACGTGCCTTCCCCGTGCATCGACTACGATGGCGAGACATTTGTTTCTAAACTGTTGAAATTTCTTGATGGACTGTATACCGCGTCCTTTGGAATTCAATCGTGCTTAAGACAGTCTCTGGCAAAAGAATTTATTTATAGCAGCTCCGCATAGAGAGATACAGAAAAGCAAATGGGAGGAAACGAACGTTCGTATCTTTGTTATTATCTTGGATCGCCCGATGGGACTATCTTTTCGTGCCTGAAATCTTAGGCGGAAACCGCTCGCTAGAACGATGGACTTGTATAACCCCTGGAGATGTAAGTTATTCTCAACGGGTAGCTTCGACTCCTTTGCAACACTAGGATCACGCTGTTCCCTGTGCTAATTGAACATTTAAATTGTAACATCTGTAATTAAAACTTACCTCGGCCTGCGGACGATTTCCGTTTACGAGGGGATGAAAATTCACAGTTCTTTCAAACAACTATGATTAATTTTGCCCATTTTCGCGAAACGTTACTCATGACGTTATTTATGTCTATACTTTCCGTATAATATATCTATATTCATCCTTATAAGTTTTAAATGTAATCAGGAGGCAAGTACAGAAAAACCGACAAGTAATCACGCAACGAGTCATTTCTTTTTTGCGCAACGTAATTCCGTATTGTGAGAAACATTGTTTAGTAACAAAATTTACTCAAGTTGTTAACGGTCGTATTTGACAGATAATTATCCTCCAGGGGTTGTACTTGATTTTTAACCAACATTTTAAGCCAATCTACGAACTTTCTTTTTTTAAGTACGCCACAAAGAGGGAATACAAGTTTTAACAAAAGCTTTACACCGAATTTTTATAGTATACACGGAAATTTCAGTCATTTCAGAAATGATCCAAATTAAGTCATTTTACTGAGTAACTGTACTGTACATGTATATAAGTACCTGTACATATAATATATACTATATCATTAATCTATATCCCATTATACCAGCTAGTAAATATACTACCTATAGCTGCCAGATAGCATAGGTTAACTTCGATCTGACAGTGGGGTATACAATTATAATGTGTGAATCGATATGATCCATTAGTGTGTACCAGGCTTTATCGAATCGTATCAGTCGCGCGAGGGGAGAACGTCATCACAGCAAAGTGCAAATAATGACGTTGCACTAGCGTTACATTTGTACTGCGAAGCACTAACGAAATTGCACAGACAATACCAGCCCCCTTGGCCGTTTGTCAATTTTATTTGCTTTTCGTACGTGTAGAAATTTAACGATTAAGATGCTTTTAACAAATCCGACTTTTGGACGATTAACTGTTTTTTACATTTTCTTCTTCCAAAATTTCTAGTACTTAAGAATTTTCGAAATATCTATGGAAATCCTAGTACACTTTACCAGCTTATATAAAATAGCTAATGGATTGACTGAGTAATAGTTTCTTGCTATTCGCTGTACTTACGAAAAAAACTACCTTAATACAGAGAAAGGAATCGTAGCAGAATAGCCCAGATTTCCTATGCGAGCTTAGCCATATAAGAAAGATCAATTCGACAAGTCGTATAAAACTCGTATATAGGATCCGTAGGACGGCAACGACTTCGAATCTCTGCAGTCCCTTATTTAATGGGAACGGTATAAAAATCACGTCCAACAAGGCGAATCCTTGGCTTTTCCAAGGATTTCCCGGGCAGAATGATGTAGGCAATTTAAAAAATTCAAATAAAACTTTCATCTTGCGAATCTACGAGCGGCCCTTTATTTCTTTTCAGCAAAGGCAGCCAGCTCTTTCGGTAACACCTACCATATATCTATATTCGTATTTATCGCGCGAAAACGTAAACGGGTCCAAGGAAACACCTGAGCAATATCAGATCCCCTATATCTTTGCCATATGATGTATACATACGTGTACGTACCACGTGTACATTGCGTAATCATATAGACAATCATGTAGGTGCCGGACAGCCGACAACATATGGTAATGAGTGTTACTCGATCAAGATGCCCTCAGAAATTCTCATCCGTAAATTGATGAACGTAGGTATATACCTACGTGCTATATAAATGTCGTCCATTCTGGTGGTACTTGAGTATTACGGGTTGGGAGGGTGAGAGTTCGAGAGTTCGTAGGGATGGTAAATCTGCATGGGGGTTCGTTAAGAATTCTAATGAGGTCGAACGCTATATCAGGCCACTCGTCGAGAAGGCCGAGCACTATATAGGTATATACGTTAGCACGTATAAATATAGACGAATGCTGGGAAAATTTAAGAGAGCACGAGTAAAGGAAGAGAAACTTATCTAACGTACCTAACCAAGGCGAATGAGATGAAAATGTTCCCTTTAAAGGACCATGGTAAGTACGAAGTACTGATAGGCTTGCGTGCATACGAAATTGCTGCAAGATTGAATCTCATATTTTAACTATAGGGGCATAGGCTTCTTTTGCTCATGATCACCTATCTCCGAGTAGATACGATAGGGGTCATATTTTAATTAGAAAAACAATTCCGTCCGTGTAAAAAGTAATTAGTCGTCTGCAAGAGGCCAGAATGCACGCCAGTGTAAAATGCACGTTAAATTACAGTATAAGTACTTTGACTACAGTAAGTTATAATATTGTAAAAAAAGATATATAAAAAAGACTCACCTCCTGGACCCTTCTGTGAACGCTGATCTTGTGCCACTGATTGTCATCGAATCGCACCCTTGCCGGTTTTATGTGAAGATCCAGTCGGCCGTTAGCCAGTGTCATACCGACTGCAGCACCGCCGTCTCTTAAAGATATCGTCAAGTAATCGCCACCCTCTCCTGCAAGATAAGAAACGGTTTATACTCGCAGAGGTGAACTGTCCACTTAACCGATTCGTAAGTATTATTACTGTCGGTAGAGGAAACAACAGCAGGGGGTCACGCGGCGGCTCGACTCTGCGGTAGAGAAGCGCAGGGGTTGGCGGTACTCGGGAAGGAGGAGAATTGCGGAAATAAGGGTGGAAAGTGCAGGGCACGTGGCTGCCGTTCGTTATAACGCAATTTCCATTACAGTAACAGTAACTTTTAATGCGATTGTAAAAATAAACTGGGTGCTGCCCTGTCTTAATCCGCGCTCCCATTATAATTCACCCCCCTTGCCCCTAGCGAGATAATCCAACCGGCTTCGCACTGTCCTCCGCTGTCTCTATATATATAGGAACGGTACGAAGTCAGCGACTCGATAATTATTAACGATACAGCTGCCGGTTAACGTTAACAAGCCAATCAGCCGAATTGGAACGTAGACGACAACACTGATCGCAAATTCCTATTTTCACAAAACCACCCCGTACTGGCTACGATCTTAATAAGGGTAGTAAGCCGACCAGTACACTGCAGACCTATACACTTAATTTAACGACGTCACTCGGTATACTCATTATTAATACTGATTTCCCTTTGGATCCATAACCTTACACAACATGGAAACCACATTGCATTCGCTGAATTCTCAAAAGGTATCAACGTTTATTAATATTTTTTATGTAGAAAAATTAATAATTTTGTCAATCTGCCATTCTGGATTATCAGTGCTCGTTCCGATCGCTATCCAATCCCATGACTCTAATTATACCGTGGCCAGTTAAAGGTGCATCCACAGTGGCGTACGTCGTCTATGTAAAAGAGGTAGACGGTACTTTAGACTTAATTGCCGTAGTACGGCAGTTTCCGCATAGCTAGCGGTTACTACGGGGTGGCGCGTACGTACGCCCACAAAAAGGTGGATGATAATACGCGTATTATACGTCGTTGGGACAGCGGCGCGTGCTATAACGGAGAAAGATCAACGGTTAGAGAAACTGCAAGTAGAAGTTGCAGTGGCTGCTGCAACGCTTGAACCGTATTGCCCAGTCCGCATTGCCGTTACGTGTACACCGTTCTACTTTGCTGTGTGCAACCGCTGCAGTAGCTATACTACACCCCAGCTGCTCATTTATTCTCAGGATAAACTACCCATTTGGATTACGTGTGCAGCAGCATTGTATAAGGAGCACCCACTCCTATGCGCATCCCCTTCAAGATCACGTCATCTAATGAATTGTTTTTTCCTGCGGCGACCTTACTCACTTAACTTTTGTTGTTACAAAAGATTCGTTCATTTTTTATCTAACTTTTTATCATGACTTACGATACGACGTACGCCTTGAAAGTTCCCTTTATTCATTACGGCATAGATAGTTTGGGGTTAATGGGGTATGTCTTTGAAGGCATTTCAAGTGCCACTGTCAGGTTGTATCACTGTATATACGTTCGGTAGAATATGTTTGACACATGTGATTACGTAAATTATTGCTGTTACTTGTGTGATGTATGGCGTTCACAGAACAAAAGCGCCGACTCGCACGTTACTGTCAATTGCGTAGGGTTGAATAAGGGGTGTACGTTTAGTTACTGTTAGATGGATTAGTCTGTAGGTCTGGGTAATTCTACTGGCCTTGATGTCGTAAATTATGGGAAGGTTCATTCTTACAAGCTTAGATGGTTGCGATGTAGGTGGCAGCACTATTAGATTTAATATAACAACTTTAAGTTATATGTATTCTTTAAGGGTATGCAAATACACAATCGTTTATCTGGACAATAGACGCATATCAAACAATGTGGACAGTTTCGCGATATTATAGTTAATGCGAAAAGTTCGCTACTTGAAAATTCGGTCAATGATATTCGTCGAACCTATATGCTTACGTTTATCTTGTTATAACGAGCAATCGTTGCCGAACGATTCTGCTTACGAATACAGGCAGTACGAGTATTGTGTTTCGAACCTGAATAGAAGAGAAGTCCGTTTGGCTGTCTGGTCTTGAACTGTAGACTGATAGACTCTTGCGTACTCAGAATCGGATCCCCTTTGCTCAGGTCGATCGTTAAATATTCAGTCCCTCTGAAGGACGCTTCCGAGGGTGCTTTGTCTGTAACAGAAGACAAGTATATTCGTAATAAAATTATCATTATAAATAACAACGATAACTACGATAATAATATTATCTGTAGATATTTCCTGGTGAACCCTGTTATAACGACTGAAGCAGCCATATTTGAATTTTAAATTCCAGCGTTCGATTTGTCTCGGAGAATTCTAAGCCAATTCGACCCTAAAATCCATCGGGACGTCGAATTGGACCGCTGTGAGATTTTCACCCCATCTCCCATCCAGGACCACCCTCCTCCTCCCCCTCATTATTTCCTATCTTCCCATTGTTATCAGACGACCAAACAAAAGTGCACCCACCCTAGAACAAAAAGGCCATAAGATGGCTTAATGGCTTTGGCCCGTCGCCAAAGCACGGGAAAGGTTGAGTGCGCGGAGATGTCGATTGAAATTTTCATTACTTTCGCAAATCATCCGCGACCGCCGTGAAATTTTAGCCTCTTTCTCAATGAGAATCAGATACCATCCTGTCGGAAGAACAAAGGCTTCGACCAATAAAATAAGACGATTGGTACCGATCGACTATGTATATATAGTAAAAGCGTAAGCTGCAATGATCGAGAGAAAGAAAAATATTTCCTTAAACAGACACACAACTAGATCTTATAGTCTATACTCTCTACCATATAACTTTTATGTATCATACATAGTATACTATAGTATACTTGCATAAACTTTATGTAAAATTTCCAATACTGCGTTCGTGCTTATTTCGCCCAACAACTGATTAGGTATAGCGTCACGCGAACTTTCCTTTAATTAGGCACATATATTGTCCAGCAGCGTATAAGCAGGTAATCTAATTTTTTTTACGAGAACACAGTTTTCTACTAACGGAGGACTGCGCCATCATGACGGTCTATCTGGATCAACCCTCTTTACTAGATTTCCGCTTTTCCGTTCGATGTGTGTGACGTTCACAGTACGTGCATGTAGCGAGTATTGGTAAGTCGTGAGAACCTTTAGCATCGGCAACCTGGAAAGGCTATTATTTTACTCTTATATATATATATATATATAATCTACCTTCCTTCATCTATACAACTATGCGCATACGTTGGCAGCACATGTATGTCATTAGATGCCTAGAGAGACAAAGTAGCAGAATTACGTCCTCGCAGTTTCCATCCACGCTGTTAGCCATGGTACATCACTGTGATGAGAGAAACTGCACTAATAAATTTAAGTAACAATTTAACAGCATTAGAAACGTAATTACTACAGTGTCGTCCTGCGTTCGTTTCAGGATATATACATATGTATAGTATCCAACTACAGTCACGTCAAAGTAAAAAAAAATAGAAAATAAAACAATTTATATACAGACACTGCAAATCCAAATGTGTCATTCCCTATTCTTTCTATGGTAGTCACTTTATAAACACTTACAAGTGTGTTATCCTCACCTGGGAATATGCGGAATCAATACACATGGAAGTGTGTGAAGAGCGACTACCATAAATAGGATAGGGAATAAAACACTCATACAATTCTCTGTTAGCATATCGGACTATGAGAACTTAAAAAAAACCACAACATTTATCGCTGATACATTTTGCGAAAATCATTAAAAAGACTCGTTAACGATTTTCCGCGTGTCACGTAATTGGCTACGCGATACAGATGAAAGAGATGCAAAGTATCATTAATGCTACTGGTATGCACGATGTGATAATTGCTGTATTATATAGTCCACGTGTATTAAGCTCGTAGCAACGCGCCATTACTACTGGCACGGTAGGTACTTCCTGTGAGCAGGTAGGTAATAACATATACAGGTACACGGGCTATCGCCATTGCAGTACATTGCGACACTGTTGGTAACAGTGTTTTAGATTTATCGAACACCCTATATGTAAATAGATGGCAATTCGAAGTCGTTTTCGGTAAAATTGTGTGGTTCAGTCTATATAAATTTAATTAATAGAAATACAGTAAAATTATACGTTACTCCCTCGTCAATATTTTGACATTGGTACATGTTAATCGATATGCAGGACATTTCATAATACAATTCTGCTAAAAAAATTATTCCTGGGAGATCGTTACTTTATGAGGTCATCTTATGTGTGTAGATTGTATGAATATGTTATATCGCACAGTACCACCCCGTATGTAAGAGGGTTACTAACATATACTGTATTACGCGTTCGAATTAAGCACCAGCCATTCATTAGGAACCTAGCAGTAGACCGTCATTACCTTGCTCTGCTTGTCTCCTGCCTCTTGTGCTCAAATACGTAGCAGCATACTCAGATATGTAGTATGTACACTTCCTATCCATCTGTCTATTTGGTTACGATTCTGAAGCAGTGGTTCTCAAAGCCGCCTGAGCACGCACTGGCAATCAGTCTAACTCTAGCTTTGTCGTAAATCTCTAGTACCATTGTTGGATACCGTGATATATAAAACAATGGACGAAGCAATCTCGACCGCCATTCAAGGACGTAGCTACAGTTATAGACTTTTAAGTCTATGAAAGGAGAGACGTAGAAATTTTAAGAAGAGAAATTGGCACATCGATTCTATTCTCTTTATTTATATAGACTCAATGATGAGTGTAATATACTAATATATAGATTAAAATTAATGTATAGTACATATTATAAAATTATAAGAATACATATTATAAGAAAGTTTATTAGTATTAAAGTTTTGAGAAATATTTCTTAGAGGTATTTCATTAATTACAATATTCTTTCATAGACTGCCTGCCTGTTTAGGAATTTGGCACTTGGAATCTTAACGAGACAGGTGCTCGTCTCTTGATATTTCTATACTTGACTCCACATTTTCAAAATCTCTCGAATTCCGATAGTTTTCGAATTTCTTTGAAAGAGGATGAATTGGAGGAGAGTTTTAATTATATATATATACATATATATATATACACATATATGCTACGTAGGTGAATGTGCAGTAATAAAAATCGGAATGTCCTACAACGTAGTCAAATTTACTGGACGAGATTCCAATATTCCTTCTTGGGTTTCAGCTAGCAGGCAAAGTATCTATACCAAGAGACTGTCGGTAGTGCTAACGTAAATACCTAGTGGTAGCCACCCTTATCTCAATACACTGTTCTATACCTGTGCTCACTACACTTAGGAACGCTTTCATGAGTATCTACCGCCGCGACGAGTCTCTGCTTTCTCAACCTAGAGTACAGAGCTTGTAGGAACAATATAGTAGCGTCTATCGGCCATTGTGGAACGTGTCGCGTCTGCCAGGAAATGGCCACATCTACTTACGTACTTTTCGCAACGCTATTCAGACAAGACGTATGGCTTAGAAACTGTATATTCTTGGCTTTAATGTCGTAAGTTGACTCGAGGGAAAGATCTCGAGCACAGAGAGTCACCACTGTCTGTGATAACTTCCGCGTGTAAGGCCATCCCGATTGACATGGTAGAAAGCGCAAACAGAGTCGAGACGAGACGTCAGCCATTTTACGCTTTTTTTTTTACTGTCGTAACGCATCTTTTATTCGAGCTACGTATAAGGAAGAAAAGAAAAATATCCTTTGCTCTTTCTAAAAATCTTTAAGTCCTTACCTCAAAGGACGAAAGCTGTAAGAGGTTAATCAGTGCGATTCGACTGGAGATCAGAGAAAGCATAAAAACGTCATTCAAAAGAAACTGGAGATTATTTTGGAAAAATGTAAAATCTAAAATTTTCAGATGAATTTCATTTTCTTACATCAAAAAGTTAGTTTCTATAGAGTATATTAGACACTTAATATCTATACTGAGTATAAGGACACTTGTCATGTGGATCGACGTGAATACTCTGGAGAGTCTACTGTAGAAACGATGAACAATGCCGATGACTACGACGACTACCAGGATGACAAGGACCAGCAAGACGACGAGGACGTAGTATCTCCCCAGGGATCCGGTTAGGTCTTGGCATCCTCAAAATGGCGGCGTGTTAGGTCGCGGTAGACGCGAGGCAAAAGGGAAGTGCAGAACCAGTTCAGGGTAGTTTCCGGTGAGCGATGTCGCCGCCACGTGTCGACGTGACGCAATATACATGCTAATACGATAGCTTAGGTAGTCCACGAGGTGGCTCGACTACAGCGGCTGCTGAGCAGCTGGTAAAATGTCCTGAGTCTGTAAATTCTGGATCGATGCAACGATTGGTCATTCGGTTACTATCGTTACTCGACTGTTTTATTCCATACTTGTGCCTACCTTATGTGGAAAAACATTGCATATACATATCCACCAGTCATACCTAATTCACCTACTATAAATATACGTATAACCTATATAGCAGTCGTATATTCGACTCACGTAGTACCTAGGTCACGTATTTAAATGCATCGATGGTATTTCTTTACCTGCCAATATCTGCCTGTCAAGCATGTCTCTGCTGCCTTTCCATGAAACTGCAGTTCATGAAATGGCTAGAGAAATGCCGCAATAGACTGCGTGCCAGACAATACTGACCTATACCTACTGACCCTATTTCATATACACATATATGTACATACATATATAGTATATACCCGAGCCCCGGTGCATGTCCTCCGGGCATTAAGAGTTCTGATAAGGGAGAAATTGTCGTTCCTAGAGGTTAAGTTAGCGCATCCCGAATGTTTCCATATCCTTTATATTTCATGTCTAGATAAATGATCTTGTGTCTTGCAATAACGTCATTGGAATTCTTATTGCCTAACACTTAGGATATTAAACAACACAGATATAGACTCTATCGATCTTTATTGATGATGAATCTTGATGCCACCATTTTTTTTTTGTCAATAACGAGAAGAATTCAAGGATGAAAGAATGATTGGGATCCTTTGAAAGGATAATGGCGGTTGAAGAGAAGCGTAGTGGCAGACACGACGTGACGTCACAGCAGAGGTGAACCACCCCAGCTTCACTGCGGTAGCCGCAAATTGTCAGAGGGATGGTGGGCAGCGCCGCTGCCACTCAAACAATATTACTTTTGCCCACATACCATCTACCATGAAACTATAAACATTATATATAGGGTGTTCAGATTAGCTTAGCTAGCTGGATCCAATTTTCTCTTGTGATGATAATTTTTTTTTTACTTACACTAATCAACATGGAGAGGTCCTGGTAATTGTTAATCGTATTAATCGCGAAAATTGTATCCTTCGTAATTTTATATACAATTCATATAATAATAACAACAATGCATTCAGAAAAACTACGAAACTACAGCAACCTCAAGGAATGGTAAGAGTATACCAAATATGTAATGGAATACAGAGTTAGGCCGAGCAGGTCCTTAATTTCGTAGATGGTATTGCGTCAACAATGTTAAGACACTAATTTGCATAGCACACCAGTACTGATAAATTCCTTCCCTTTGACTTGATACGCTGGACTGCCATTGAATTTCCTGATTTACCTAACTACTGTGGGGACTTGCTCGTAATGGATCGCATTAAGATTTGAATTAATATCTTTAAGTTGGTCGCAAGTTCAATTCCACTTGGTGTTATGTAGTACGTCATTGTAATTTAAGACCGAAACTGTTTCAGTTATGTACCCAAGTGCATCACAGGGTGTTATAGAAGGGGGTTTGAAAACTTTCTCAAGCAGTCGGGGTACGATTTATCTAGCAGTAGCAATGTCTACGTCAAAAACTTAATTAGTCGACACTGGTGGAATATCCTGTATCTCTCTCTCTCTCTCTCTCTCTCTCTGTATCTCTCTTGTACTATCTCTATCTCACTGTCTCTGAAAGGAGTCCACAAGGAACATCTGCAAGGCAACGCAATAAAATAACCGTTTATAATCTACGTCTCTACCCTTTGACCCCCTCTTACCCCGTACCATTCTCACGACTCCCGACCCCGTCCCACATGCAGCATAAATCCCGGCTTGAGAATATTACACGTTTCCTAGGAACTTTAACCCCTGCTTGGCTAAAGTGTTCGCCTGTTATCCTGAGTTGCACCCGAAAAGCAGCGGCTTGCGAGGAATGAGCGCGCGAGAGAGAGAGAGAGAGAGAGAGAGAGAGAGAGAGAGAGAGAGAGCAAGGGAAAAAAGGAAGATGCTGGGGAGTAAGGGGTGTTGTCGCAGGGTACAACGGCTCACGTAGCAGGAGCGTCGACTTTTCTTTCGCCCGTTTTGTCCGAGAGAAAGCAGCGAGAGTTCGCAATTACTGGAGTAGCAAAGCAGAAGAAATACGACGCAACCCCCTGAAGAGGGTGTTTAACGATAGCGCGCATGCGCGTCCGCGAATGACGACGCCAGAGGCAACGCGAGTCAGAAAGAGAGGGAGGAAAGAATAGTGGAAAAATAAAGGGAGGGAAGGTGCGAAAGAAAGGGGAGCATCTCGTGAGGATTTTAAAAATAAATTATTAGGGTAGGTATGGGATGATATTTTTTTATGGCGATGATTAATTATATACTTTAGGTAATTACTTACATGATTCATTATCAATGAGATATCACGTGCCTGTAAGCCTTGAATAATATAAGCGATCATACGTCATTCTTATACCGGTCCAATTCGTATACAGTAGCATCAAATAATACATATAGCTAGATGAATGTAGCTTATCTACGCCGAATTAATTATGACGAAATTTAGATTAGTAAGTATAGTGAAACTCACTGTAATCCCATGCCCAGTAATCACCAGCACCCGCCGTGGGCAGCACCGTGCTCCATGCTTCTACGCACAGCACAAAACAGAAAAAGGAGAACGTAAAAAAATGAACCATGCTTTTTTTCACTTCCTTTTCTTTTTGTAATTAGATATAAACTTATCTATGTGTATACACAGGATATTCATGGGGTTTTCGTTGAATCCTCCCACCGTCTTTATCGAATTTTTAAATAATTTTGCCGCTTTTTATCTTTGCAGCGCAGGATATCGTAAGGAGTCAGAAATTGTGAAGTATTAATTTGTTGTAGGATATAAAAAATTACGAGATTAGTTAACTAGGCGCGTTTGGAAAAGGCTTCTTTCGCCCCAGGGCTGTAACTATATATGGCGGGAGAATTCAAATGAATGACTGTAAGTACCAGATTACCGTAAAACAAACGTATCACTGTTACCTGTTTATTTTTATCTTCAAAAGGGTCCGGTTACTCGTAAATGTTATATTTAACGATCTCATTTTTTTCACTTGGCTAGTATTACACAATACGTATAGTCTATCGGGACTAATGATTCCGATGCAATTAGACTTGCACGTGTTTATACGTACGCCCATGTTTCCAGGGATTAAACCGCCGATGAGAATGATCGATTCTGAGAATGTACATTGATGGCAAATGGGTTGGGGAACGATAGTGTAATTTACCGTGTTCAAATGTGGCTAACCGATTGCCGGCAATTTCCATTTTACATAAATTACAATTTATACATAAATGCTTGCAAAAGGACAATAAAGTAATCAAGATATCAAGATAAATAACAAGTCGATAAATTATCGGTAAACCGATTATTTTTTAATTAATATTTTCTAATTAAATGTATATGTATACGTTTGCCTAAAAGTTATTGCGGGGGGCAATTACTTCAATAAATCGAACACTTTAAGGATACGTGACTGTTTCGGGTTCCGATCTTCAAAAATTCCAGTTTAGGGGCTGGTTTTCGAACTGGTCACAAAATATACACTCTCAAGCAATCGGCCGATTTCAAGACACCCTGAATTTGTCATTTTGGGATACGTCCTCAGAAATATTACCGGTAAATTCAATTATGAGGCTGATATGAGGATCATCCTCGAAATATACACAAAACGTAATATTCGGATATATTCTAGAAGGATTCTTTCTTCTGAAATGAAATCATTGTCCTCAAATTAGCCAGTAGCCAAAACTAATGACCTGATAATGAGCATTACTTTAATTCACTCTTCGTATTTTCATTTTGTTTCGTATAATCTCTTCGAGGGCCTACAGCACTTTTTTCTTTCATTAACCAGGACAATCATTTTCGCATACGCTTCATTCTTGCAAACAAGAAGCAGCTAGCAGCTCTGTGAACTTTTCAAATTTTCAGAAAAAATGGAAATGCATAATCAAATTCCAGATGTATACGTTCCACGTATTCGTCCATCTAAGTAATACTTATTTTCTATCGGCAGAAATAGTGGATAAAACTTTAAATATGAAATTGCGTTGCCGCTTCATTTTCTATGTGTAACATTGAACTAATATATATGTATACATACATATATAAAAATATATAAATTATATATCAAATATATATGAAAAATATATATATGTATACAATTTTATGTATTGTATATATACCAGGTGATTCAGCTCAAACGCACCACCTGAAGTGATCTTCCCATAAGATCTAAATGGACGCGCAAACTTCAGGTGATACGTTTCTACTGAATAACTCTGTATATATATATATATATATGTACATACAAATTTCACCCGTATCTCTATTAACATTTTTTCACTACTTCTTAAGGCTTGCTGACACTTGTCGCCAGCATTGGAATTTCCATGCGAATTTTTCACTGAACGTTAACTGCATCTTATTACCAACTCTCCTTCAGAATTCCAACTGCCTCGTGAATGCAGCTACATATGTATATCTATATGTATAACCCAGTGGCAGCGAATGAAGGCAAAACTGGATGCAGAACTGGGTCGGCAATCAAGCGTCTTGCGAAGAGAGTTGCATTCGCTTTCACCTTTTGCATCCCCGATTTCTGCATTCCACATTTCTCCTACGCTCCATTATACATTAAGTGAATTTTTCATAAAGTTTCTGTATTACCAAGTTTCTTTAATGTTGGAATCGAGCGACACGTATCCCGTATATTACGCCACCCTATAACCTGACATATATTATACCAACGATTCGCAAAATCTTTGTAAACAGCGTTAAGGCCGTAATTAGGAAAGAAACCAACATTAAGCATTAATCTCATGAATATCGCAAGTTATACGTTTTACGATGATCGCTCGGTAAATAATGATTCCTTAGGGGACAATCGAGCGTAACGTCGATGCACGCTTATTTGAGCGACGAGGTAATACACGTTAAATAAGTATCCATGTATATTGCATAAGCGATGGATAAGGTTGATTCTACATAGAAACCTGCCATTATAGTAAAGTCAATATGGAACTTTAAAGTAAATAAGAAAAGCATAACATATGAACATCTGTATTATTCTACGTCGATTCACCGTTCAAACTTGAAGGAGCTTAGAAATTTGTCCTTATTTTCTTTTAAATGTCAAGTCCTTCAACTTTTCAATTACTGTTGCTAATAATTTCGTGATATGGAAACTACGAGGATTATTTTTCATTTTGATAAAGAATTATTAACAGACGTACAAAAAACGAAGTTGATTGCGTGCTCGAAAAAATTTAATGAGTGAGAAATTTGAATTCCTTTTGCAAAAATGACGAATAGCATTGGAATTATTTGAAATACTTTTTTTCGTTACTCAACTTGCCTACGTTTCGTATAATGACGTCAACACTCATCAACATACGGTTGACGATAATCAAGCACGAGAAGGTTATCCAGAGTTATGCTACTTACTATGATACCGGTGGCATAAATTACGCTGTATACATAACGCGAAGTACGGCGAGAGTCAGGCCTCTGGTGAAACACTCCTAGGTGGTTCAGGTTCGCACGTCGGAGCGCGTGTTCTTGCATAATCATATTCCGGAAGTGGTTGTCGATTAAGAACGTCTGGAAATTGCGCTTCCGATTTGGATACACCAGCCATTCGATGAATTCGCTTCATTTTATATTTATGCAATAGTAGATTCGACATAGTGTACATACGTATATACCGAGAGTATATAAAATCGCATTAAATTAGAGAAATTGCATTAAAATATTTGAATAAAATTTTTCTTTACCTTAAAAAAGTAATATTACGAAAACAACGTCATTTTTTATAAAGTTATAGTTACATTAACGTTTGTCTGTTTATTCGATCCGTTACCTTCGTTCTACTTTACCGACTGAGCAGACTAAGAAGGTTTGGCTACGTTAGCGTGGCTCTCTTTTCCGACCTCCCTTGGTATCTTTTCTGATCCTCCTCGTCTGCTTTCTCCACAGTCATTAGGCTGCCATAATTGCATTAGATCGTATATAACAGAATCCGCAGGCAAAGAGCGGCAACTCGTGAAAGAGAGCCGTTAACTTCTGGGTCAAATTAAAATAAAATTATCCTCGACTTCCGCGAGATTGGCCGCCGCATACCGTAGTCCTACGTATCGCGTGATTGGAATACGACTACTTTTGATTCGTCAAAGGATTCAATTTATTTCCAATTATTCTCTATTATTGAAATTCCCTTTCTGTATGTATTAATTCGTGAAAATTTCCATTTCTGGAAATCCGATGAGTGGTCCTTTTCCTATATTATATTTAAATCTACATCGTCTGATGTAGTTTTCCTGAAGCATTCATTCTTGAAAAAGTTTTCCAAGTGCTTTCAGCATATATTTTCTTTATTTTTTTTTCCCTTCCTGTTAATGCCTTTCGTCTACCTCGCACTACGCGGAATAAGAGGGCTGAAATATGGGCCGCTTTTAAATTCTTCAGAGTGTCAGTCGTCGAGGGTCTGCAGATTAGCGTGAATCCCTCTTTTCAATTGAATTTGAGCCTCGAGGCGCCCTTGCTTAATGCCGCTAAAAGTAGGGATATTCCGGTATCCCTTAAACAGTAGGGCCAAGGAGAGGAGTGCGAAACGAAAGGATGTTACCTCTATAGTGACCTATAGAGCTACTTAGGAGAGAAGCGATCCATCAAGGGTACACATCGGCAACGTGTTACTCGGTAACGTACGTAACTCTGTGTACCCAGGTGCTTACAAAAAAAAGCCATTTCTCCTATTAACTGATCTCCTACGTGACACAATGTGAATATATTTTGACGGATGAGACGGTACTCTACTATGCATGGAATCTTACGTAATTTTATATAGTATATCCGTATACGTATTTCCGATCGAAGTCAGGTAGCTACTACCATTTATCAGGGATGGTGAAATATTATGTCACTAATTTTTTTCAAATTCTTCGATCGAGAGTTAGGGGTTGAGGCATTCTTGATCTTGTTAAAAACTTAAAATTACACGAAGTTCAAAGGAACAATGCGCACGCGTAAGCCTAAGGGATGTGGTGCAGATACAGGGGATGAAACAAAAAAAGAAGAAACGTTCCAGGACGAATATTAAATGAATCGCAGGGCCAAGATATAGGTACCCTCGCAAAATCCTGGCCTGCCGAAGGGAGGCATAGATATAGGGGTGGGTATAGGAAACAGGCATCTCGTGCGACAGGGTGATAAATCTTATGCAGTCTCCAGCATAAGTACCAGTAGGGACGACCTATATATTATAAAGGCCTTAATAACATAAAGGAGTATTGTTGTAAAAATTATTAAAAATCTTCAATTATCTTAATTAAAAGAACTGCGGTAATTATTTTTAAAGTCAAATAAATTGGCTTATAGAAATTGCATGAATATTTACCTTTCGATAGCCGAAATACACGACGTCAAATTAACGCGGCAAGTATATCAGTGTTGTGGATACTATATTATTCTCACCGGGTATATGTCATAAAAGGGTCAATCTCTGTGATACTTTGCACGTACAAAGATTACGTACCTGCCAGGAACATATCAAAATTTCAGATTGGTTACTTGGATGCTGATGAATTTGTATCTGGGTCTTTTCTAATTTACGAGAATCCCTCGTGGCGCGATGTGGAATAGATTAGCTAAATGTATGGCACTATGTACGGGTGTCAACAAATGGGATATGAAAGACAAACGAGTGTTCGGGTTAAAGTGCCACGTCTTCGAATAATATAGATATGTAGAACCATGAAATATCTGAGAATAACGTAACGATATATCCCACCACCAAAAAGGCTTAGTGTAACCCTAATTCACTTAATTGAGATTAATCGCACATCCCCCCCAAAGAACACTTTCCCCGATCCAATATTTGAATTTTGATTACCCAACAAAAAAGATATCTTAATGCTCCTAAGCCGCATAATTTATCAAATAACGATATGAAATAAATCATACGTTATAGTTGTGCCTATGACTGTCTTACCTTTCTCGCAGTAAACACCCTCGTAGTCTCCAGTGCGACATTCGCAAATGGGGCCGCTGTCAGTCGAGATGCAAATTCCGCCGTGTTGACACGGATCACGCGTTTCGCAAGCGTCTGTCGTGTTAGCCGTCATCATACTCCGCAAGCTCTGAAACACACATTGAACGAAAGCTTAGTAATAATAACGTCAGCAGGTAAATGCGTGAGGTTGACCAAGGACATAATACCATAGTGGCAGTAGATACGGAAGGCGTCGGCTCGGGCAATTAAATGAAGTGCGTGACGTCTAGTCACGATTGTACGAATTCGTTTTCAGATATATACAGGTAAAAAAAATTGGATGAGAAATCGATTCGATCAACAGCCTGAGAGCGGGAGAGGAATCCTGTTTATCCTATGGGACCGGGGGGGGGTACTCGTATCCTGGTAAAATCGAGTTGGATATCCTGGGGGGTTGCAGGACGAAGCTTCCTGGAGCAAGGAAGATGTATAAAATGAGATAAGAAAGATGAAAGTTTTGGTATCTATCTATATATATATAGTACGTATACAAAATACAGAAAGCGAAGAGAATAGATGTGGTGAGATATAAAGATTCCAGCATCTTGGTTCATCTTGGGCCCTGGGCCAACTCAAGAACGATAGTTTGGTCACAATAATAGAACATGGCGATGCGGTTGACCTCCTGACCCAATACGTGGATCTTCCTCGTAACCTCTTTTAACTAGCTCACTAGTAGATAATATCTGCGAATGAACCAGACAGTGATAGTACATACGTACCTACGTCTGATGCATCAAAATGTAATACTCGAGGAAAGGCGCAAGACGTACATCGTATTAGAAATTAATCGTAAATATGACTCGACTCACTGGTGCATAATTTCACGCGATTCCTATCGAGCTATTTCCTTTATATTTTATTACTATTTCAGGCGAAATACTTCTATCTGCAGTATACGCGCGCGCCTTACCGATAACGGATTCAGAGCACAGCTCCGGCACGGCGACTCGTGGATTCACCTCACGTCAAGACAATCAATAGCGACTGTTCGTGGGAATGTGTATTCACGTACATCTAACCCCGAGCAGATACAACCCTGGTACAAACGTTCCTACTGCGATGCATTTTTTATTGGCACTCGTATATATACAAGGTAACCGCGAACTTTGACTTCCTAACGTGGGGTGGTCCTTCTACTTTACATTGTGCTTTCCAAGTTCGTCCCCGAGACAAATTGGACAAATCAACCCCTAACTTTTGATTTATCGCTACAGAAATCCTAGGGGGTTCCGACTATCCGGAGTTAGAACCGAACAGGTTTGACTACCTTCGTATAGGGGTGACATTCGATGTGTCGATATATATGGTACTAGATGACGCAGTCTCACAGCTGCGCTCATCCTTCAGCCGACCGGAAAGCGAAAACTGCGTTATCTCAAGAGTCGTTACACGTGTCTCATTACGTATCCATACGTATAGCTGAACTCATACTATGTGTATAGCTGAACCGGAAGCCTGAACTCCTGTGGGATATTGTTTGGACGCACTTTGTTATATGTGAAATTTTATATAGGGAGACCGAGGGAGGGAATGAAGTTCTTACGTATCTTTGAATCCAGTGCATGCTGGGTACTCAAGTTCTAACTGTACGGATCAGTGTAGTTACGCGTCTTTGTGGGTATAAAGTTTGTCGCAGTATGTGAATTTATCTCTGAGCGATAACAACGGACACCAAGAGAAGATCCTAACTTAAGCTTCGAAGTTCCAGCATCAACACGCGTACCTTTAGCCAAGTTCTTCCATCGCGGTATACGTAGCGCCAACGTGCCAACTTGCGACAAGTTGCCAGGAAGATTCTGAAGTCGGGCATAAATATTGAACTTTCTCGCTCGCAGTACGCCGGCTTAATTCACCCCTCAAAGCGTCCCTGTACGGCGTCACATCACGTATCACCTTTCAAGATTTTTCTACTGCGAGTCCTACGTCAGGAGTTTGACTTTTCTTTTTCCCGTCTAATATTTGTCTTTTGTTTTTTCTTTTCTTACTCAGCCCGCCCCCTCCTCTCTTATTTCTAAAAAGTTTTCGTTACCGAGCGTCGCGGCGTATCGGCGTCTCTCGTTATAACACGATGGATTAGCTACCGCGGAAGAGCAGTACGATCGTATCGAAAATGTAATTTGCTCGAGCTCGGCCGGACGTCAATTAGTTCTAGGGAAAATTTCATTAACAATCCGTATGAAATTGCGCTCTATGTAGAAGTATGATTAATGTACCAGGAGGTGTGTGCGGACCGAAACGGTCCAGTGGGGTTGCCATATTTCTCTTTTCGTATGTGTAACACGTTTGTTACCATCCACCGTGTCGGATACCTTCCATTGCCACCTGCTTTATACTTTCCTACGTTTTACATACGTATATATATGTATATACATCCGTGAAAGGAGGCGTCTCTTGTAATAAAAGCCACAATGGACTTAGGCATGAGTTATTTATCTATATACTCTCAAACTGTTCATCGATACTTTTGCTTTGTAATTTATAATGGATATGGTCCTAGTGACGTGCTTAAGGAAAAATAAGGGCTGAACTTACGAGCTGGTCTAATTTTAGATAAATTCCATAAAACAGCATTCATGAAATATTGGAAATTTAATTTCAAAGTCAAACACTGTTAACCAATACTGTGGTATTGATCTTTTTTGTGTCTGTACTACGCATAATACCTATATCGTGAAATTGTTTAATCTGGTATGGAAATTGTATATTTTGCGTGAATAATGATTACCAATGTATTTAACGTTTGATTTACAATTGATTTGATCCACAAGTTATTTAACCTAACCAAACGAGATTAATAATACTACATGTGTGGAAACACCTTTCGAAATATTGCCATACCGCAATATGTCGGACATGCGTACAGTCGAGTCATGACATACAGGGTTTGGTAAAAAAAAAAAAAAAATTAAAGTTATAGGTTGGTAGTGGCGTTTTTTTTTTAAATGGCTAAATCGTTTGCTCGAGAATGCAAAAAAATGGCTTGCAATTATTTCCGAGCATTATAAGTACAATCAGACGAATCAGCCTAACTTTGCAAACGCCGCGAAAGTGAGGTTGGGATTTCCGTAATTAGTCGTGAGTACGGCGAGTGCGTCTGATGTATGAAAAATTCTGTTTCACCCTCGAATTTCCTCTTTTTCGCAGCTGTTAATTTAAAATGAACGACCACTGGGATGCCATTGGGTTGAGAGTAGCTTAAATTTATATTCGCGTATTGGGTATCTCATGAATTAGGAACAGTACGAATACCTTGGTTATTTTTGATTATATAAAAATACTACAACCAGTTCAAAGCAATCTGTGTACTTTGACAGTTGGTAAGCATTTCGTCCCTTATTTTTACATAGGCAAAGAGGATATAGTCGTCATGTATGACGTTGCTAAAGAGTGAAAATAATTTTGGAATTTTTATAAAAGGTAATATTAAATTTTATTTAGAACCACTTTGAGACTCTCCAACATAGTTTATGTTTTACGAAATTATAATCTTGTAACATTTTAGCTATCGTAAAAACTATGTGGTTAACAGCCATTAATCAAGCGTGTTATGGAATTTTCGAAAGTGCAGCGTAAAGACTCAAAGGATCCATATACACAGGAAATGCCGTGTCGTGGCTACAAACTATGCAGGAAGAATAGTTCCGTAAGTATGCTCAGCATCGCATAGTTGCAGGAACGACACCCGCCATATAAATCAGCCGATCTAATTTGTAGTAAATCAAGTCCGCAATGTAAGCAGAAAGTGCTGGATAACATTTTTTAAAACCTTCAGAAAATTTTTGCTAAACAAAATCCCAACTATTGCCGATACCTGTCGATATTGAAAAAAAATTTCCGACATAAAAATTTCCAACGAGATCCCACCAAAAAATCTCAACTACTCAAAACACGCAAATATTCCAATTTAACGTTCTGGACATCTTACCTTCCCGAAAATCCTCGCTTCACTCAGCATCAACCCTTGGACGGTTTTCCGTCTGCCACAGTTGATGGAAAACTCGTCGGAGGGCAGCACCGATAAAATAAAGTGAACTTGCCTCGTCATGGTTGTTACGCCGCATGTTCTCCTACGATCATCCTTTTCTATCATTTCGTCCTCTGTCTCAAGTTCATCGTTTCCTCCCACATTTTATACCAAAAAACAGAACCGAAGTACTTGGGCAACCAATTCTTCGAACCTACCACCATATACACAATGTCCAGATCCTTACGCAACATCCTTCCCACGTGCATCTTATTCTTCAACCATCTCGACTCCGTCACCCTCGCTTACTAATTTCTATCTTCTATCCCCCAGTCTTTGACCTTCTTTTCCAATCAGGAATCCTCCTCTCTTTCCATATCTTCAGAACCCAAACTGGGAGTCGAATTATACGTTGCCTCAAAACACTACAACACGTACAAGTTCCATGAGCGACTACACTTTTCACTAGCCATTTACCTATTGTTTATTTCGCACGAAACGTCTCAACGATCAATATATTTATCTTCTATTACTGTTACACCTACGTTACTTAAAATACCTGCAAGTTCACGTCTCGTTCGGAACTAAATCATCAGTAGCAAAGGACAGGGTGAACGTGATAGAAACTAAAGCAATAAATAAGCCAATGTCCTACGAGTTCAACCCGTTACTGCCAACAGTTAGTTTAAACGCTTGAACTACCCTAGCAAATGTGTACATGCGCGAAACTACGTTTAGTGCATAGCACTGTTTGGTTTGAACCGCGAGCTTGAACCCGACCAGTAGATAGCGCACGACCTGGTGGTCGAGGTTAGACCGTTCGTTCAGACTAAATAAACAAGGCAATGGGTTGTGACTGGCTTGGGGCTGGAACTACAAAGGAATTCTCTGAAAGCGTCAGAAAATACATTAATGATTAATACAGGAACAGAAAAACAGATACAGGAAAAAGCAATCGCACACCTTGACAAAACCAGGCTACAGTTACACCGAATTCGTGAATCACCACTTTACGAAATTGTACGTGAATAGGGAAATTCTATAGCATTTCAAGGATTGATGTCTATCTGTAAATAACACACCCTTAATTCTCAATCGCGGGTGTACATTTAAATAGGAGAAAAATCATAAAGCTGAATTTAAAGTTTTATATTACCTTTAAGGTAACGTTACGGTGACTATTGTTCGTGATGCTCTTTACACGCCCAGATTGGTAATCGTATTCATTCTTACTCTTTATACTTATCGATCTTGTCGATCTTGATAGTTAACTAGAATAACAATCAGAGACTCGTGACTATTCGAGATTGTAAAGTTCACATAGAAAATGAAGATTCGTTGAATTTCCCGCGTTTACGCCTCCGGCCGTGACGTCGCGATGGCGCTGCGCGAAATTGGATAGAAACTCACGAAGACTCTGTATATTGTAAACTTCGTGACAACCCCAGAAGCGTTGTAGTTCGAAAACTTTCGTCATATTCTGTGTAACGAATTGCAGACAAAGTCACGGGACGAGTGGTTACTAGAAGAAGTATATGCGCTTTGTATTAATTGATCTTCGTTTTCCAACGATCTGCAAGAACATTTTACGCTTTCGTAATTATCACGAAAATGTTTTAAAAAATTATTACGTGTCGCGACAAACAAAAATACGTATATTCATGAAATTGAACTAGATGACATTGGAATTCTAGAAGTAATGATTAATAATATCGAGTGTCAAGAACGTTTTGGAATAAACCGAGGTCAGTTCGGCGTCTTTTATTTTCACGTTACCGGATAGGGTGTCAAATTGGTGTACTTTCTAAATACAAAGGATTTCACTCTTTAATTAGGCACTGTCTAGTTTCCAAGTTATAAGGGGGCCAGGGTTAATTGCTATAACGACTGAGAGTGTGTGGTTGCCGGTTTGGCATAGGGGACCTTCTCTCGTTTAATGGCAGGGATATTAACGGTTTCCCTTTATACAGAGACGAGAGTATTTAGTAAAGTATCGTGTCATTTTCTTTTTGAAACTTGTGGGAAATGTATGAGCCAACACTTTGTGGAAACATGACTGTGGTCCGGATGATATTTGCATCCTGTCGGTAATATAGGTTTCATATAAGTTGAGGGCACGGTTGGACGTCATTGTTGAAGTCGCTAATTAACAAACTTTGTAAGCGGTACAACGTTCTGCACGACGCGCTTTATATATGAATATCCCAGAGACATGTGGTAAAGTAAATAGTTACCCTTGTACACTTACATTTTTTTTCCTTCTACGAGGTTGGATATATTGATATTTTCTACCCGAAAGAAACTTTCGCTCCGTTGCTCGCCCTGACAACAAAACCTTATCTGGTTAAAACCATCTACATCCATTCCTGTTCGTGTTCTGAGATATTTGAGTGCCCAACGTGAAGGACGGAGAAAAATCTAGCGTTATCGGTAACGTGGTCAAGGGATGAAATAAGAAAATTATCAACATGGATAACGAGAATAGAACGTCTCTTATTCGCAAAGGACATAACATTTGTAGGACTGATAAATTTATGGCTTCGTTATGGTTTCTATAAGATGGTAGCATGTAATACTAATACATGACCATGTTACTCCCATACAGTATCGTAATTTGGTTTAAAATGTCCCATGTGAACGTGGCCTAAACTAATTAGCTCATAAAACAATTAACTAGAACATGAGATGTGGTAATTAAGGAGGTGATTCCTAATTGGCTGGCAGGAGGACAAGGATAAAATAATAGGGGTGTGTTTAAATCTGGTTAACGATGGAAGGGACGAGTCGGTTAATATTTTCCAAAGGTACATCAATTAAATCGAGAATTCGAAAGATTCTTCAATAGTTCGCAGGAAAGTTATTTCTCTCATAACGATATGGATGAATGGAGTCGAAGATAAGATATATATATATATATACCTAGAAATGAAAAAGTGAAAGAGCCCAGTTACCGGAGGCTGTTAATTAAATCGTTCGAATTACTCTGAGGAAGTATCCCTGGGGCGACTGCCGGTTTATGGGAATTCCAGCTGAAGATAAAATAAGATAAGGAGAAGGTTAATGTACAATTCACTATTCTCGGGTTTTTAATTCTCGGCAAGTTTCAATTAATTGCAGCTGCTCCTTTTATTATCGTCAATTTCTAAAATTTTACAATTAATTTTCATCGATGTTTTCATCATTTCGTCTTGAGTGTCCAAGTAGATGATGGCAGAGTTGGGTTAGGTGTTTTTTGAAAATGAAAAGGCAAAGAGAATGTAGAAAAGGACTGACGAGCGTTATGCTTGTGGTACAAGATGAATATTCAGGAGATTCAAGGAATTGTTGATCCTCCTTTAACGAATGATAATGCTTGAATTTTATCATTTTTCAAAACACTGCATATCATCTTTGTCTATATTATTTATTTGAAAATTCAATGAAATCCCAGTTGGGATATAACTGTCAATTAGAGATATTAACCCTTTGAACTCGACTGTCCCTTCTCATTAAAATATATATAAAGTGAGGAAATGTCGAGTGCAAAGGGTCAACATATTACTACGTACGATAAATATCACAGGGCATGTTTGATCCTTTGCGTATGCGCAGCTTTTCCCAGATATAGATATAGAATTACCTGTTCATCTATAGAATAGTCAGTTTGGGGTTGTTGCTGAAAAAAGAAAAGAAAAAACCATAGCCCGAGACTACAACTCAAAGGTCAATGAGGTTAGAGCATTTTAACGCTTTAATCTGACGAGTAGATGCTCTGAAAGAAAAAATTTTTTTTACGTTCATGATGTTAATAGAAAAGCACTTGAAGTGTTTTTTTTACCTGTTTCACGTGTTTTTTATGTTCTATAGTATCCAATGATATTATATCCCAAGAAGTTGTTAGCCAATGTATGTAGATCCTCAGTGGCAGCCAATCCTTGGTTGGAACCATCATAAAATGTACCATGTTTTTGATAGCCTTCTAGGGTCCCTAGAAAAGTCCCTAAAAATTCGAGGAGGGCATTTACGAAATAAGAGTCCCTGACGTGGATAGAACAAACGAGATTTTGTCTCTTCTCTTAACCTTGGTTGGCAACGGTCTTTAACGCAGAAAGCTGCCCGTAATGAGTTTCGCGAAGATTATTGTCCTAAAGGGTGGATGGGCAAGATTTCCCCAGGGTCACGTCGTACAGTCAAGGCATGAAACCAGTTCTCATTACGTCTTACTACGTAGTCCAAGGAACAACCTTAGCGCTCCTGAATTTCTCCACTTTGGCGACCTTTCTGGCCTTCATGCGCGTGAAGCCTCGCTACCGGAAGCTATGCAAATGTGAGAAGAATTTTATCGGGATTATTTTGTAACGCTATGTCATTCAATTTTACGGGCTGGTCCTTTTTAAATTCAGGAACAATGAGTCTGCCGCTTTACATTTTTTTTTATAAACGTAAATGCGCCATCTTTGTGGAGATTTATACGCACAAAGATCATCCTTGAATAGGGAGGTGCACCCTGTCAAGAAGCGTTTTTCTATAGAAAAAAGCAGACACGTGTCTTTTAAGTTTACTCATTTATGCAAAAAAATGATGCTAATAGTTTTTAAGTTATGCTAAAATTTCAGTGGTTTTAACCAATTATTTTAAGATAACTTTGGAAGATGCTCGTAATTAAGTGAAACAGTTATACAATTCTGCTCCGAAAGTTTCATAATTCCTGGAACGGCTGCTATTTCACATTATACATGACTGTAGATTCGCAGGCAAAGCGACAGGTGCACATGTATCGATTACCGAGATTGACGATAATTCAGCATTACGAGAAAGCGAAAGTAAGAGCATACAAAATCTAAATATATTTACAAATGAATTTTTTAAGAGAAAATATATAATACATGATTCCCTGTCAATTAAACATGCGTTAGCTCTGATGATAACAATTTTGTGCATCGAACGCAAATCCTCTGCAGGTTCTGCAGTTGCAGTTCTGCATACACGAAGGACGATTAAGAGCAATATTACCCGTTATAAATTACTGACGTCACACGGAATAAAAACAGTAGAATCCACAACATTCCAACTGGTTACATAATTACACTATATGTGTCTCTCTGAGAATTCCACCCCCCCCCCTCCCCACCACTCCCCTCCCTACCCACTACAAAAGAATGGATATTTCGTTCGCATTTATATTTAACTACTTTCGACAGTAAATTCATGTGCGGATATAGGTAGACAGGTAGGATGGGTTAACAGTTATTCCCAGAGTGGTTGGAGCTCATTAAAGGACATCTCGTGGACTCACAGTGGGTTTCGCTAATGGTTCCGATCTCAATGAAAACGAAGGAGGGCTTTACTCAGGGGATTTATAAGCAGGGTAACGTGGGAAAACGTGTGAAGAGAACCAACCAGCGTGGATACTTTGGCAACCATTTATAGATACCAAGCAAACTAGGTTGGTACGGATACCTATATTACATGCGGATCCATTAAGTGGGTCCAGCGCCGTGGAATGTTACCTATTAAATTCAAGTCAATAAATTGCCGAGCAATTTCCTCGGGACTTATTCAATTTTCAGGAAGTACCGAGGTCGTTCCGCGTTCCGGTTCATATCCGACTTCGGGAAGGGAACTTTAATTATTCCACTAGATTACTCGATTCGCTGCTGCGTTTCCCTGACGCTGGTCAACTTCTCCCCTGGACTCTCTGTCCATTCACTTACTCTTATATGTATATTCATATACTCTCTCTCTCTCTCTCTCTCTCTCTCTCTCTCATTTCCCGCCAAGCCTCCTTCACCTTTCGTGAAATTTAGGTTAACCGAGAGAGCGATTCGAAAAGAGCCGCCAGTCGGGCTGCAGCCACAATTCGAACGATGCACATTGCACCTAGCTCGGCGCAGGTTGCACGTTGCAGGTATACTGCACTGCCCAGGGATATAAAACGGACGTTTTATAGTTGCAGGATGAGGGATGAAAAAGGCAACCCGCCGCAGGGAGATTATCCATTACCTAACCCAACCTTCTACCTTCGAGTCATCTCTACCCAGCTTCACTGCGTCGTCTGCCTTCACCTTCTTGCTGTACCTATGTACGTCTTACTGTCGCAGACACAAGGACGTCGAGCATACTAAGGATTATCCGTCTAATTCTCCAAGCTTGTGAGACAGCGATCTGCAGAAATGCAACAAAGATTACACGATACTCCCAAGCCACCCTCGGCGAACGCTTAAGAATTCTGGCTTAACTCCTGAAATACAGCGTCGAGTATCCTTGAGATTTTCTGAAAGTTCTACGCGGATTATAACATTATATTAATATTGCAAGGACGTTTGATAATATTTATCAGCAAGTCTTATCAGCAAGCGTAATCTGTTGTCAATGAAATTATCAGTCTTAAAATATAGCCAGGTCAATTTAACTAGTACTGCTTTAGGCGGAGCTTAGACTCCAGCTTAATTGCACCAGAAATGCATCTTGCTAATCGAGAGAGAAGCGAGGCGCAGTTAATCAGCGTATAATCACTATATCCAGAATGATAAGCTAATGCCTAAAGGGGTCATAGATGACGAGAGGTCATGCAGAAGGTAAAGTATGCGACTGGTGTCAGCATGGGGATAACAGATCGTAACGATGCCACGGTTGCATCAGAACACAGTTTCCTCCATCGAAGTTAGCCAGGCTAATATCGTTCCGTGTATAATCACTTCCTCGGTCCTTTCCCAGCATCCCCTACCTACTCGGCAACCCAGATTCTCATCCGGTGCTCTCTGTAATCTATTGCTAGTTTGGAGAGTGACTCCCCTTGCAGTCCCTAATACTTCATCTTACTCAAGTGAAAGAGAGAGAGAGAGGGAAAAATTACATTCCCATATATAATTCGACTCAAAGTCAATAATATCAACCCTTAATTCTCCAAACCTTGTACGTACTTTTTTTTTCATATTCACTCTCGTTCACATATATTTTTTTCAAAATTATTCGCTTCGGCTACTCGCTTAACGCGTGACACACATCGACATATATTTATCAAAAAGCTTAAGGCACAAGGCTGACTCCATGAATTTCAAAGTTTCTACCGTCGTTAAACCCAGCTTTATCCCAGTGCGATGTATCCGTCACATAAATAAAGATTCGCCAGCGCAACTGCCGATAGCAACGCAAGGGTAGTATAGAAATGCTCCAAGTTCTCTGGGGGAAAGTTTAATCGCCGTGATACAATGTTCGTCGAGGGTGGATATGGTATATAGTTGTAAAAAAGAGGGTACTTTCGAAGGCATTTAAAATTAGACAGTTGGGGGTAAGAGTGTCTTCAGGGTTGGACAAAGCACGTCAGAGTGTCTATTGTCATAAATAATTGACACACTATGAAGGCAGTGCTATTAGTCTTGTGAAAATGCTTCAAGCATCTACCACAAGGTGTCTCCACTGTCGAGAAGCTGGATTATTCGATCGTTCACATCAAACGTAACATCCGTCAAAGAGATCATGGTCACTTCCGCTTATGGACTTTATAGGAATTTGACTTTACGAGATTACTACTATCGCGTCCATTGTGGATTCTCCTTGTTACCTTGGCTTGAATTCGCCATTGTGTTTACCTTCATTTCGGCTCTCAATGGAAAATCGAGTCGACGAAGGATTTGATTTTCGATCGAGGTCCGTGATTGGGGTGTCTAAGATGCTTGAAAATTAAGACGAATTTCGCATCGTGCGAGACGACATCAATATGTCGTTTAATGGAAGCAGTTAATTTTAACCCCTCAACGAGAGATTTAGCGAGAATGAATTTATCACGGAACAGTATAGACGACTTGTGAGAAATATAACTATACTATGTGATATATGATACGTATATACTGTGGTATATACTGTGTACTTTTAGGGCATTATAAACCGATAAGGGATGCGAAATTTCACGAGCTGTCTCGAGGCCAGAAAAATATATGACAAGCAGTAAGGGCGTCGCGACGGTATCGCTTAATGTTGTCGAGGGTAGTTATAGGAATCGGGGTAAACGTTATATACATACCTTGGATAGTCAAGTGCGCCGTAAGCATATTTCATCTCGTATCTACATTGAAGGTCTGATAAATTGTACAGGCGGGACGCATCGCTTGTTCTCTTTGTAATGTACGTGTAGGGCGGGTAGTACAGCATTTTTGTATGTCGCTCATCACGGGGGATGTTTTATAACGATTTCGTAAATCGTACAAAGGAATCACTAGCAACCACATTTGAATTGCTAAAAAAAAAACCACGTTGTTAACCAGATAAGAGTTAGTTGGAAAAATGGATTTTATGCAATAAAATTTGTAATGAAAAAAAAAGCTAAAATTTTGCTTATACAGAATAATCAGCCGATTTAAAATTGATTACACTTGTGTCAACTGTGTTGCTATATTTGATTTCATTGTCATGTTATTTAATTTGATATTAATTAGGGTTTGAAATAATTAGGTTCTTCAATTAAGCATTTCAATTGAAAGCTGCTTTGAGTTCATCGTATTTAATCGCAACCGAGAGGCAGTTAAACCGGAAGTAGGCGCGTTGGGTGTTTGAGGTGCCTCAGCTCAATGCTTTTGAAATACGAGAACAAATTCGCGCGACTATTTCCGGGTTAACTCAATTTAGGTGAGGGCAGGATTTTTCTAGTCGCGTGAGTACGCAGGGGGTATATGAGAATATGGGAATGGTCACGTTATTAAGAAATTGCTTCTTTTCCGAGTCACCTTGAGATAAACAAGGTTAATAAAAAGAGTTATTGCAACATCTATTTTCTTATCCTTTATCGCGTCCTATAGTCAGGCTTGAGGCGATTTGCTGTACACCCTCTGGCGATTGTCCAATAGAACGAATGAAAGTCTGAAATTTTTTTTCTTACTAAATCCTAGCCAGACGCAAGTATTACTGCTTTATTTTCTTTGAAAATAGAGGTAAGGCGCATAAGATTCAGGTGCACGAAATGTCCTTTACGTTATTACATGGTATAAATCATATTCTCAATCTCAATATGGACTTGCAGTACCCGATACCCCTGAGAAAGCACATGGCTAAATCTTAGTGGGGATTTCTGATAAAATGAACCGAAAATTCCAATTTGGTAGAGAAACATTTTGACACGCAAAAAGCTCTTATAATGTGTCTAACTACATTTCTAACCAAATAAATTTCTAATTCAATATCACGTTAAGGATACTGAATAAGGCATTCGTTGCCAGGGAATTCTAATGAAATAATTCCTTATTTGAATAAAATGATATATATCCTAAGTAAACTCTTTATACTGCCTCAAAGACACGTAACGGCACTTTTCTCGCCTCAGGCAACTGCGGTATTTTCGCAAGCAGTAACGACGTTATTTGATTTGTCGATCGAATTAACAGAGACGAAAGTGCCGGCAGAAGCAATACAAATACAAGCGAAGGTGGGAAGAAAAAAGTCGCTTACAAAAAGTCCAACAGCAATATGACGCGTTTTTGTATGACGAAGAGAAACGTAGAATTCCAGTAGAATCAAATTTATTACTCGGTGCTCAGTCACCGTTATGACCCCTTACTAAATCATTATCACTTTCGTTTATCAGTTTATTTTATCCCATAGTCTCGTTATCAATGGCCCAAATTTTTTATTTTCCCTATCGACTGTCTGACGTCAAGTATCTCACGGGGTGGGTAAAATTTGTAGATACCAAACTACCCTTAGTTCTTATACATACCTGTAGTGCGTCACTCCAATGTGATTTCGTGAATCACGTTTCCGCAATAATCCATTGAATTAGACTTAATTATGTTATCTTCAAAGATGCTATATATTTTTTTTCATCACTCAATTTACGAATTGAAGGGATAAACTGATTTTTTCACAAAATACATTCATACGTGGATGTTCGACTATTTACTTGGTAAATACGTTACCTACGCATAAGAACTGTATTGATAACTCGAGCATACAGTAATGGCTACTGTTTATATAAACGCATTCGAAACCCTCGTTTCAAAAATAGTCGTCCAGTTCGATTTGCAGTATTTACCCGAAACGTTTCATCCCTTTTAAACTATTTGTTTTCAACTTTAAAAAATGAAATATCGAATATTGAATATTTGGAAATTGAGTATACCATGACGGATAGTGTTTCTAAAAAATCTGCGCATTTGTTTGAAAATTTTGAAAACCGGGAGGCAAAAAAGTAATACCAATGTACAGAATGATCATTCCATTCGACACAGTGGGCCGTGAAGTTAACTGTCGAAACCATCAGGAATAAAAACCCTGCATGAATGCGATCAGCGAAACGTGTCATTTATGCCTTTTATGTGCAGTCGGCGACACGAATTCATCGGTATCTCAAAAAAAAAGTTGGAACCCTCTTTCAGCGATGTTGAAAGATGAGCGAATTTTTGTATCAGTTTAAAAATATCAATTCAAATTATGTACAATTATTCTTATGACATGCATAAAATATAATATGATCACAACCTGCGTGCATTAAAATACTGTACGTGGCATATACCTATAACGCGTGTACGTTATATATGACAATTATACGTATGTCAATTTATATTGAGAAATGACAAGTAGAAAACTACCCCTGTCTTGTAGATGATTAGTTGCGTAATTATAGTCCGCATAGATAAAAAAGTTATGAGTTAACCTTTTTTTGCACGTTTTAGAAACACAGTCAGCGAGAATAATTGAAAGATAACCAAGTGCCGGTCCGGTCTGGTAACTTTACGCAATACAATCCCCTAGAACGAAGCCGATTAAAACACCCATACATATGGTATAACATACCTTTTCTATCACAACCGAAATAACCATATGCCATTTTCTACCCTCGATTATCCCTCCAGCACACACACACTCGCTAATCGACCCTAAGCTTAACGCGCAGTTTGCAAAATTGCTGCGGTAAAACGTGAGGGAATAATATTAACTGATGACCAATTCTATAGTAGGTAAATTCCGATTACGTGATTCTTAAGGAATTATTCAATTACGATTAACCGATCGTTCTTTGTTAAAATTTCATCTTTATCCCATATCATATACTCGTTACAAAGATTATCTCTTTTGCTCTTTCTTGTATATTATTTGCTGAAATGTTATTATAACCAGAGACCCATGTTACAATCTATTTTCTTATCCGGCTCGTATTATCAAATGAATTATTAAATTGTACCGATATTAGATAGACTAAGTTTATACATATAACGAGCAACGTGTCCAATTAATTGTTGCTACTAAGTAACCAAATAACAAAGTGCTCACGTATTCAGTAAGTTGTATGAGATTTCTCTTGGTACCTAAATACTGTTAAATTTACCTACGTCGTATTAACACAGTCTAAGATTTAAATGCGTAGTCGGCAGCTTATATCAGAGGCTCGTATATTTTGATCAACATTCTAGACGCACAGTCAACCCATGCTGTGTGGAATTTTCACGGATAATACGCCGATTTCAAAGATTAACTGGTTACCCGGCTAGCTAGGATTTACATTGTTTATAGATAGGATATGTACTTAAGAAGAGCCCCTGTTTACGATAAGGAGGATATTCTGCAAAATCTTGATATTATTCGTAATAACTTGAGCGCGTTATTTTCATACATAATTTCATTGGCACGTCTCGTCTTGCCAACAGGATTAAGAGACGGGGCTTAATACGAATTAATGTTAATACCATTCGGCCGAGGATCACGAGTAAGATGCTGCGATGATCGCTGGTGTAATCATTGATGTCAAAATTTACCTAATACGTGGCTAAAATTAAAGCTCAAATTTGAATCTTCCAAAATCCCTCTTAAAATTACTAATTTATCCAGCCGAGTGACTCGAGGATCTTTGAGTTTAACCCGACAGGATTTCGAAAATGGTCCAGCGATAAAAATCTTCAAATTGAAATAAAAAATTATTCACAGACTCCCTTCACGTCAACATATATTTTCATGCGCATCATCGATATTATTATAAAATTCTTTCATATCAAAATTACAAATTGCAAATCATAAATTTTTTATTCATAAATTCTATACAGACTTTGTCTCTATATCTTTTAGCATTTTTTTTTTATTACTATCTGTATATCTACATATAGTTTTGGGAAAGATACAAGAATTTTAATACTGTGTCCTCTTTATGCGCATACGTTAACGGTACAAACAAATTTGCCTGTTACTCTTACCGTAATGAAATCCTAGGGATGTTCACAACGAACCGGGATCCTCGGTCGCATACCAATTCTCCATTCGGTATTGAATGTTTTAATATCAGGAAATCGGAAAAACGTACGGAGAAAATATCCGAGGTATGGACGGTATAACCTGTATTGAAGTTGGTAACTACAGTAAATATAAATATAGTTATATCGACGTGCAATACATATATGGGTTCAGTGATCGATTACGTGCACACGTAATCCATTGTATCGTCATCCATACTACGTCGGTCGAGTTTGTGTCCGTAAATAAATTCAATTTATTGGGGTGTAACGGTGAGATCCGTACGTTTCATATTACGCAATGATATCCTAAAGCCCCTTTTTAAAAAGAGTATGCTATTTTTCAACCCAAATCTAATCGAACGCTCTTTTAGATTTACATAATTCATTTTGACGTCCGTCATCTCTATGGAGCAACCACTGCTGGCTACTGCTCAGAAAGATCTTCAGACTGTCTTGATGGTTTAATTAAAAAATTTGCAGGTAAACTGTACTCAAGATAATTAATGAAATTCATGAAACTTCTTAAAGTAGCATATTTCACATTTGATATTAAAAGTTGTATATTAATGTAAACTAATTAATAACCCCAAACAGTGTATCCTCGCGGTACACAGAAGGTCTTAATCAGTCCAGCATACAATTTTACAGTATGGTAAAGTCCTTTCATAAGTTATAAATGATATATACTATATAAGCCGGTTATCGCTTGGCCGCATGTCCGTTTCACGTTTGACCCTCGACCCAACTCTTTGCTTTTCTTCCTTGCCAACCGGGGACATTTTAATCGGCGAAATTAATGTGTCTGAAGGCACGAGCGCGCCGGCGTTTCCGGAACGTCATGACGCCGACGCTTTGCGACCTTAACCCTTATAGCCACTTTCAGCCAGCAGCAATTGGCCGGCGAAGAAGTTAATTGAAAATAAGATAACTCTGCTGCTCTAAGCATGAAAAAGGTAAAAGAGAGAGAGAGAGAGAGAAAGGGTCATAAGTCTTCGGTTACCAAGTGAGACAGGACGACATGCTACAATCCCTTAATTAAGTCAACCTGTTTTTTCCCACACACACACATACGCATATATACATATCTCTTATGAAATTATTATCATCCGAATGAAAGTAACAACGGGTAAAGCTTATGAGATGTGGGAAGGCTGCCATTTACAATTTCTATATATCTTTTCTGTACTCCCATTTAACATATCAATCCTGTGGTATATCTATATGCATAAACAGATATACGTATAGAAAATAATATTTTTGCTTACTAGCTTCCATGTGTCCCTTTCGTCTATTACCACCTTATTAACCCCCTACGAAGCTCAACTCTTCATCCCCCACTTTGTCCTACATTCTGACTTCTACTGATAAGAGAGCTGATTAATTTGTCAAAAGGTGCGAGGGGGTAAGTTAGTCCACTTAACGAAGGACGCTATAGATTGGTTACCCTTGGTATAGACAATATTAATTTAATAATACTTAAAGATAGGAAGTTGTACGTAAATACGTATTAACTGTCATACACATATGTAGAGTTATTCTCGTCATTGATTTCAGTGTAAATTCAACTAGCCCAGAACGCGAGGGAAGTCGGTAGTGACTGTTAACATATTTAAACGTCAACTAGTATCGATCGCGAGGCGGAATATCGTGTGGTTGTTACGAGAATAGATTTTCTCATAAAACGGGCACAATACCGTGAGATACGATCGATAGGAGTGTAATGATTTTCTAAACGCTACAAGGTACGGAAACTCTTGCGTGTATATCGCGGTGGGTTTTCGAAATGGAAACAGCGCGAATAAATATTTCAGGGAAATACAAGGTTGAAAACAAGATTATAATCCGCAAAGCACTTTTAGCGGTAGGCTTTGATAAGTTTACTTCATCATCCTTCGATAGGATTGGTTTGAGGATTTAATAAAATTATTTTTTTTTTTTCAAATCGCTTCAACGTAATCCTCGCAGGATTTAACCCAGGTACTCTCCCCGTAAACGACTTTTAATACGAATTCTCAAGCTTCTATACGAAGGAGTACAGTTCTTTTGTATCGTACCGTATAGTCTCCATACTGAAACAGACTATATACGAAAATAGCACGCTTCTACTTCATTCGCATACCGCGGTCTCTCGTAAAAGGATCCTATATTTATGTTATCGCATATCGAGGTTATACTTTTGCTTCGGACCCCGTTTACGATTTTACTAAATCGGATATATTTTATGCCAGGTGTGCCTTGATCGAGAATATTCTTGATATAGACGCGTCTCGCCTCGATATACGGAATTTTGAGATATTCAAAGAAAAAAAAAATGGTTATCTTCGTCTCCCCTCGTGGTTGATACCACAGGAACCTTCATAGAAACGATACTTTACACATTGAAAGATTCAGCCTGAAAATTCGATTTTCAATCCACTCCTTTGTGAACGACGATAAAGTATCGATGGATTTCTTTTGGTTGTATAACTTTGAGGAAAGGAGAAAAAATATCCTAGCCCCACACCTTAATCGCTAACCTGACGTGGTGGGCTGATCCTGCACAGGAGTAACTACTCCCAGGAGTTTGCTCCGTGAGGTACACAGTGCACCACCCACACTGGGCTATAGCTATCGCGGTAGAGGGAGATGGATAATGGAGTCACTGCAGGGCAGCTTGGACACGAGTCCGTACGAGGAGACAAAGGTGGTCGAAGAAAAAGAAAAGGAAGAAGAAGAAGAAGAAAAGGGAACGAAAATGCAGTGATGGATGATGTTAGTAATTATTTGCGGGGAGGCCATTGCCAGCGCTTTGACCCGTTTTGTTCTCCTCTTTGGCGATGGGGACGTAGAACCCGAGTTTCCGGTAAGGGGCAGGTACGTATCTTCTGGTTCAGTTCCGAGTGTCGCTTCGACCCGGTTTTTCACGCCGTTTCTTTATCTCATCCGCGTCATTGTACGTGGCTACCCCACTTAGACGATAGATGAGGAAACAGCCGAGCTAGCAGCATCGCCCGTCCCATGTTACCCTCAGCCTAACCAATACCAAGACTGCTATACCCGCTAACTACGAATACTACCCTTAACTTCCTACCCGTCATTCTCTTTTCGGAGACGCTTCAGGGAACGGTCTTGTGTTTTGTTGATAAAGAACAATCGGCCATCTTCTTCTCTATCTGGGTTCGTCCCTTACTCCTGAGGGATCGGACAGGTTGTAACGTCGGGACACTTTTCATTATTTTCCCAGAGTAGACGGGGATGAGATTATCCTTTCCAGGATGAAGAATGTAATCTTTCTGGGTGAACTGATCGATAGCCGAGAACTGATCGTAAACAGGACAGCCCAACGAGATTTCCGTGGTAATAGTCTGAAGACGATGGTAATTCTGGAGAGGATCGACAAGCAGGAGCGATAAATTTCTTCCAAGTAGGTACATATGGGATACGGGATGGATACTACCGACTTTTGGCACTTTACGAGAAAATCGTCCAATGACGATTAACGATAAGGTACTTAAGTATATATCTATATAGCTACCTGTACTCAAGACCCTTTGAAATTTTTTTCTTTCTTCCAATAAAAATACCGTATTTATATAAAGATCGTCCCGACCCTTATATACTCGATGGGTCTTTTTGGCAGTGTCTGAATTTAAATCAACTGTCACCGCAGACTGTGAAGGTTAACAATGGTCCGGATGAAATTGCTCTCTGGTCTAGACGGTGATTATAAAGTTTCGTGTAACCCAACGAGACAGGGAAACAGACGGAAGGTTGGATGCTGGATCGGCGATGCCCACTAGTGCTGCGCTACGTGATCATTCAGCCACGTTTCGTTAGTTATAGAATTTCAGGTATATATATAGATATATATATACACATACCTACCTAGACAATACATATCTACAGTACGTCCCTTCTCTTGATCATCCTTTTCAACCCCTGACCCTCTTTCAAGGACTACACTAGGTCCACCAAGGGTGGCTGTGTGAGTACGTCTACTCAGTCTTTGGCCATAGACGTACGTGTACGTGCAGATTCATAGTGACATACATAGAAACATATTAATTCGGCGGAAACCACAAGCCGCTCTTCACGCCTCGTTACCTATAGCGACGACGATGTTGAAGTTTCTATTTCCTTAAGAGCTTCATAACCAGTCTCTCTCTCTCTCTCTCTCTCTCTCTCTCCTACTCTCTCCTTCTCATTCTGTTATTCCTTCTTCCCCTCGTGAATCTCTCCTCCCTTCCCACTTTCCGTACCTGTGTATATTATCAATAATTAGCTCTCGACCCATTCGCAAAAGCACCCTTATCCCTTTCGCACCCTTGTATCAGCAATTGCATCAGTAGGTGTCGCAACGCTGCCAGCGTACTACAGCCACCACTACCCAACTCCCAGTTGCGCCTTGTATAATTGAGTCGCTGTCAATTATACAGTCGTTTAATTGAATCAATTTCTACGAGGCGTCCTTCTCCCATACCCACAATTCACTGCGGCAAGTTTTTAGTTGCGATGCGATTGCGAGAACTGTGGTGGCTTGATAGAGAAACCAATGCAGTGCAACGGGCTACGGCACGTTCTCATTCTATTAGTTAAATCGTTCGATTAAAATGGCTTTCCGTACTGTCGCGACAGAAACGAAACGGACGTTATTTCACCCTTTGGAAAAGTTTCTACGAGGCGCAAAACCCTGGTGAACTGACGATTTCCATCCGCTGTGTCTCCATTTCCGTCGATAATTATTTATCTCGTGGACGATTGCTTTTTAATTCCCTTCGGTATGACCTTTTGTTTTTCACGTACCTTTTGTGCGAACGATTGAAAGTCGAGCTGAGCCGATCGCCTATATATAGGTTCATCAAAATTTGACGCGGTGTCCTTTTTTATCTATGTTTGACCAAATTCGCTCAACTACCACTTCGACTAAGGATTGATTGATTAATGCCATTTTTCTTAGGCCCTTTTACAAAGTACTCTCCGACATTTCTTGGTGTACTTTCGTTTTTCTCTAACTACTTGACAAGTTTTTATTAGGATTAATATTACGTACTAAAATGAAACCCATGGACTGTCGACTTCTCTGCCATTGTTCAAAAACTATGTTAAGCGATTTTTTTTTTTAATTTTTTACCAAACTTCAAAAGTCATGTTGGGTAAAATTATGTTTAAAATAAAATAAACTTTAGTAATATGGCCCTGCAGACTCTTTATAAATCCGTTTAATTATATCTTTGTTAAATGTCAAATAATCGACCAGGACCCTTGTAGGGTTTGTGGTTCACCCGATATATAATAATTCTGTTAATCCCGTGGGATTTCGTGTTCAATGAAAAAAATGTTCAATTAATTTAATTGACATGACAATTATAATTAAACGTATAGCGTCTCTCAGATTTATAATTTGGTCATGATAATGATAACAATATATTTTCGGACTTTTAGCATTATAAACCTAGTCTATATTATGCATAATTAGTCTCTGTACTTAAATATATATGTATATGTACTATGGCCATGTATGTAATACATGTTCACAATTGTAAACTTACTTCCAAATCCTCGCTTCGAAATTTCGCGCACGAATCCAATATGCCAGCTTTCCCCTGAATCCTCATGAAGCTGCAAGCACACTCCGTGGGGAAGTTCTGGTTCGTCGGGTATATTAAAAAATGCGAAAAGTAACGTAAAATAAAATATTACATGGAAGTTATCATCTCGGTGGGATTGAGCTTTTTTTTTGGTTATCTGGGTTTATTTCGAATTCATTAAAGCGATACACGTATAACCTATAACCTATAGCTTATGGTGGACGTTGTTAAGAATAACGATGTTCCTTTGTTATTCCAATCGGGTATTAGGGCGGATACAAAATTTCGCGTTAATAATATTTCGCGTTCTGTCACGCCTATAAGCTACAAATTGATACGGCACGTTGCGAAAATTTGGCATTGGGTATAATTTTCAATAAATCATCAATAAATATTTTTCGTGGCAATTACGATGTAAATAATTATTTGAAAATATTCGCACGTGCAATAGATATATTTGTTACGATATTTATACAACTATATGGCTCAATAAATAACATATATCCAATATCAAGAATTATATTTTATTCAATATCTTGAGAAAAATTTACTTCTGAATAGTTACGACGTTTTATTTGAGAATAACTATAAACGTCCTTAGATACACTCAAAGTGTCTCTTTATGATGACCGGAAACTCTGTAAAAGAGTTTATCGAGGTTCTAACGTCCTGGCTATGATCGATAGAGACAAACGGTTTCGAAATATATAAATCCGATAAATCCAAAGAGCACGTACCAGTACGCTATAGAGATAATATAACCTATAAACCATAGATAAGCTATACACGTATCAAAACGTCCGAGACTCGATTCTACTCTTGAGATCTTCATTACTTCCGGTCCAGGTGCATTCCCAGATATAAAGAAAAGCGAAGAAAGTAAAATCAAAGAAGCAAGATATTTAACAAAGTCTCTCATTCACTATACAAAAGTCTGTCAACAATGATAAACCACGAAGACACTAAAAACTGACACGGACATCCCCATTGCTTCTTAAACTTCCGGCACGATGAATAACTCAGTCCTCGCTTCTTACCCGACGTCTTTAAAGTCTTTAAAAAGTCTTTACTCCCTATTTCAATGCAAAGATGGCTACCACTGGTTTATCTCTGTTCCGTACTAAAATAATCATAATATCCTATCTCCCGTTCTCAACATCGGAACCCCTGTTATAATTTTTTCAGCATTTCCATTCTTCCGCTTGTAATCGTAGTTTTTTTACTCGACCATTTTTTGGTTTTACTGTACTCCTTTCTTTATTATTTCAACAATTCACCAAGAAACATTCATCCCGAAAGCGAACGAGACTGTCAAAGATATACATGCATATTTCTTGAATCCCCTGTCGGGAGCAACAAATAATGCAAAATCAACGGAAGGAACGACGGGCAGGGAAAAGGACGTGTTTCCGTGCGAGGATGAAGTCAGTTTATTTTTTAAATTGAGCCTTTCGTCTTATACTTCCTTCTATACATCCTGAGAAACGAATAAAAGCTGCTCGTACTTCGTGAGAAAAGTCTCTACAAATCGAATCATCTACTATATATGTATATTACACTGGGTGTATTCAAACGTATATAGTAAGAGCCACATACTACAAGAATATAGATATAATACCGTGTCTATATGTAAAATATAAATCATAAAATAGTTTACGTATAAAATATTCAAAGTCTTCCTGAACAAACTAAATATCGCGTTTTACAAAAATTTTCACGATTACTTCCGGGTAGGTATTTTATTTCGTTAGGTCCTCGGAATTACAAATCAAGCTTATCACTGATCTACCGTAGTGATGATAAAAGTTACAACAAAATAAAAATTCACTCTACGTTTATCTTGCATATAAAAAAGGGCCTAATTAGTAGCTTTTGTCACGTAGTCCTTTCGGGCTTCAACTCAAAAAGGAAATTTAATCTCCAAAGCTAGTTTCATCCTCCGCGCATGCTTTCTCATTATCGACAAAGGGACCGCATTATCCTGAGCACGTTTTATCAGTCTCGTATCGAGACAAAATAATTTTCCTGCGAGTGGCTCACGAGTCGCCAATCAGTTAAGCGGAGCGTTCGCTTTTCAGGTTGGAAACCCTGCACGCAGATCGGACCTTGATTATCAGCGCTCTTAAAGAGAAGCGACTGGCTAACGAGATTAAAGGAGGTCGTGACATGTGCGAGTAATAGAAAAAAAAAGAAAAAGGGAAAGTAGAATACAAGGTAACCAGCAAAAAATAACGATATCGTACATTTCCATCTCGCCAAGCAAAGGGTTGCAATCTACGTCAAGCAACGGCTCCAGTCCTGTAATTTATCGTAATTAGGGTTGATCCCTGCAAAGCCTCGGTGACGTGTCCATGCATAGATACCATTCTAGACATACACTACACGTGGACTAATCCTGTTCAACAACGGGACTTCACCCTGTAATGTATTTAACCCTGTGACATAAACCGTACCAGGACTGTCGTGGATCTTCAAGATACATTATTATTATTATTTATTATTTACCAAGAGCTTAATTCCATTTTGAAAAAAATTTTGCTCTACTTTGAATCATGTTCTCAAGATGATCTCAATCCGCAGCTACTCTGTAACTAGATTCTCCATTGGATATATGCACCAGCGAGTAGATATGTAGTGTACATATACGAGCTTGGCATTCTGACTGGGAATGCGGAGGAATTCTAGTCGGTGGTTTGCGGCTGACAGGGTGTCTGTGACGCTAATTATAACAAATGCCTGGCTATACTAGACGAGGATGCTGTTGAGCGTCCTGGCTACGTGGGAAACGGATGTTGCTTTGGTAAACAGAGAGAACGGCTTCGTCCATGTTTTCGTTATCCGGCTCTACTTTACCCTATCCTTTGGCCAAGTGCAAGCCGTTATGTACTGATATACGATTTGGCTGGGGTGGACTTTATGGCTTTTGAGTATCAGATACCTAGACGTTGCTATGGTGTAAAAGCGGAGTTGTTGCTGAATTAGGATTTCAAAGGTAACAGGGAGATTGCTGGTAGCCGTTAATATTTTCCTATTTCCTTAAGAGCACTTTTCTTCAGTTTTACCGTTGCTGACTAAATAATGGTGAAATACGTAAACTCGAGGTATCCGTTCCTGGAACACCAGCAATCTGTATCTGTATGAACTGTGACAGGGATGCGATAGAACAACCCTTTGGATCGGGTGAACGAACAAATTTTCCTGGACAAATTCAATTATCCTGGAAAATCTAAAGGATTTCCTTTGGGAATTCAGAAATAAGCGAATCGCTTTGAAATATTGGATTTAACGTACACATTATGAACTTGTCGCACGATTAAGAATCCACGTAGCGCATCGTATCCATCGCCTTTGATCTGCATCTCTTTGTCTCCTTCTATACGTTTATCTCTGAGCGAATTCTCTTACCAGTTCTGAAGATCGCTTTTTATAGTCTTCTCTTCGCGTCATTGCGTATGTTACTGCCAATGGGATCTCTTTACTTCAAAGCAAATATGGAATTCAAGGATATTCGCATTATACCAATTTGCACGGCTGAGATAATAAACGTAGAATTAAAAACTATCGTCCATTTGAAATTCATTCCTTTACTTATTACAGAATAAAATCGTCTAAAAAGAGATTTCCACCTCTAATAAGCGCCGTTTATCCTATGCTATATTTCTTGCAAAGACAGGCTATATCTTACACGAAATAACTCGGAAGGTTATTCAGCTAAAGAATGCATTAGGAATGATAATCGTTAGGGTGTAAAAAATAAAGAACAATAAAATAAATGTCGTGTATAGGACAAAAAATAAAATATCATACTCATATAACAACGTCCCTTAAAAGTCAGCATCCCTTTATTTACTAATGATCCGACAGTATATATTTTCTACCGCTTCACGAGCCTTTGGAATCCTTATAACTTATCTTGAGCACCAACCATAGCACAGACCACCCCCCCAAGAAAACGATTCAATACGATCATGAAGAGCTAGCGGATAGGGGAAAAGATAATAATTTCAGTTCCGCTCCATTCCTTGGCTTCGTCATTCCTGTGATTCGTAGAATTTAATAAATCGGCGAGTAGAAGCCAAGGGACTTAAAGGGGCCTTTCACAATGGAAGAAAGGATCTGAAATCTTCCAGCTCCATTAACTCTCTCCTCGCGAGACACTAGGCCAAAATCTCAAAGATATACGTACCCTAGTCAGTCTCTCTACTCAGAACAGTAAGACGAATCTCCATAGAAGAGGCTGCCTAATACTTGGTGAGACAGAAAGGAAAGCCTCTTTCTACATAAAACAACAATCCAGTAACCATAGGTACACGCCACAATGGATATACATAATTATGCCTGAAGGTTACAACACACGTGGCATACTCAGAGAATGCATACTACTTGCTAACCTAAATTAATGTACTCTATGTTAATATAATATATTAAGCATTAAGGTGGAGTAGAAATATATGAATTGTTTGTGATCACAGTTAAACGTGAGAAAAATGGTATATGAACTATATATGATCTACATACTTTTCATATATCACTTTTCCACCTGAGTATATACAGGTGAATATCAATCGTTTGACCCTCTACGCGTCTGAAGATAACGGATTGTTCTGGTGTATATATGTATACATATATATATATATATATATATATATATATATATATATATATATATATGTGTGTATATGATTTATGATCGAACATAACGGAGTCAGGAACGACGCTCAGGCGACGCATTGCATTCACCGTGGCACTAGGTACATACTCGGCAATGCAAATGACTGCCAGCGATGGTTTAGGGATGCCTGGTCGAATGTAATGCGTCTGTGGGTGACATAGCCAGACAGTAATGCCAACCATCGAACGTATCGCCAATTTGATTTGTCTGACGTACCACACACAGTAGCATTGATCATACTCGAGCACTACGTCAGCTGAGTGTGCGTAGATTAGAAAAAAAGACGTATATTTTCTTCGAAACATTTTTTGCTGGGGATTTATTACTTGATTCTCTATTGAGAAAGATAATAGAGAAGGTGAAGTTGTAAAAGAAAGTAGGGTTCAAAGGTAAACGCGAAGGGTCGTTTACTCGTGAGACTGCGTGGGCACGTGAGAACGGTAATCGCTGGCTAATGATTGTGCCAGGAAGAGAGCTGGGATTGAAAAAAAAAAAGATAAATATATGGGCCAGCTCCAATCTTCCGAAATCTTAATCTGTTTGTCGCGTGATAGATGGCGAACCTCGATATCTTAGATTTTTGCCGTAAATTATCTTAATTTCTAAATAAATATACCAGAAAATAATAATACGATAAATCGTTTAATAAATGTGAAGTATGTGAAGTACATGGATTTATTTTTTAGTATAATTTTACATATTGACTATAGGCATGCTTTGGTACAGCATGTAAATATTTTAATAATGGCAATTTGTTTAATATACAAAGTGCCATAGTGGTTTGGAATTCCCATGGGTTGGTCACTTTCTATACGTTGAATATGTCCAGAGTATCGAAGCCCGGTGCAAGGACACGATTGATTTTGTCTAATGGATTGGCACATGATTTGTTGTCACGTGATACTTAAATTCACTGTTATCGGCTTCGTAATTTTTTACGAATATGGTACAGTGCAGCTCTTTTAGGAATTTTGAAAATTTAGGTTACGCTTTTAATACCCCAAGGTGTAAAATACATCAGTATCTCGCACAGCGTGCTCTGTCGGTACAAAGGTCGACTTTGTTAATAGGGTCAACTTGCCAAACGCGAGAACGAAAACGGATCCACGTGACGGGTGATGACGAGGATGAAGACGACGTCTTGAAAGTAGATACGTTTGAAGATTGCTTTAGAGAAATTTCGCGTTCGCCCTTCATCCTTCATTTACTCGGGTTTCGCTGCAATCTCCATCCGTTCCATTCCTTCTGCCAGGACGCCCTTAAACCCACCAGTTTAAAATACGAATTTAGATGCAAACTACTTTTTAAAGTACTAACTCTCGGAAACTTAGATGCACGATAAGCCCGTTATCCGTTCGACCCTCGGCAACCAGAGCTACCGTCGACTCGTGTTCGAGTCTTTACTTATTTTCTTTTGTTTTTCTTGAACGATCAGGGTCGCCAATAGGACGAGGAAGTTCTTTAATAAAATTAGATACCCTGAGGTTCGAGGTTCCTACAGGCAAAATAGATGGCGGTTTTATGATGACCTATGACCCTCAAAAAATTATCAAATTTATTTTAATAGGAAATCATTGATAACAGGTTCGCATGACTTCTAGAGTGCTGTACGATTGTAATTATAACCGATTTGTAACGTATGTACATCCATCAATTAGAACAAAGGTATGAAGCGTCCCTTGTAAATTCAATTGAGAAACATCCGGTCTTTATCAGGCTGATAAACCGACTGTTCTATAAAGTAGAAACTTTAAGTATCCCGCTGATTATGTTTTTACTGCGACACTGGCTTCTTTCAATCCGGAAATTACTTCTATCCCAGCAGCTTCCTGTCCCCCGTTTCCTTGATCCGAGCTACCTAAAGCTGTTTTATACCTTGCCTTTTCGTTCTGTCTCTATACTTATTCCCTTTCGCACACCCTTTCATTTTCAATTGATTCTCCTCTCCTCCGTATACTCCGATTGAATTAATAATGATCGAGCCAGAATCGTCGAGCCAGAAATAAGTCACACACGCGTACACATACTATCCACGAGATAGGTAACTCACGATCAGATGACAAAGGAAGAGCTATAGGAATTAACTTAGGAAAAAGCCCAAATAGATCACGACCGAGTCTATCTGCTTAGTCTCGAGATAATTTAACGAGAATTCTTGATTAAGTGTCCTTCGACGTACACGCGACCATCAAAATTAGTTGAGCCCTTCTATCTCAGTGACCCTCGAGTGAACCCCATGATACCCGCAGCCGTCCCTATAAGAGCTCCAGTACGTGATAGATTGAAATCGAAGGGGTTCTTATATTTTTTCCACTTCCTTCGCGTTTTTACCGACGTCCGTCCCTGATAGATCGATCAACGTGTGCACGGTTAACGTTATCACACGTCATCGTGCATTACCCGGAGGATAAGTAGCGGGTGTAAATAGCGATGGGGCGGCGGAAGGGCGACGAGAGAGGGGTTCGCGTGGACTGAGTGATGGGTAAAATAATTACCCGTAGCTCCGTTCGGTAAAACGGACCTGGTGAAAAATTACCGACCGAGCAACGTCCCGGGAGTTTGCCCGATGCCATTACCTGTGATAACGTCGCCCGTTTTTTAACTGGAGCTTTTGCCTCGCGTCACATCCGCCAAAGACGTCCATCGTGCTCTCTAGCATCCATCCGTGCACTGCCGACAATGGAAGGAATAGAAATCGGAGATAATAAAGAGAACACGGAGGAAACGCGTTGCATTTAAATTAAAACGAGCCAGAAGAAAGGGAAGAGGAAGAAATATAAATGGCACGAGCTAAATAAGAAAATGAAGAAGTTCAGTCGAGGGAGCCCCATTGTCTCGGTACTCATGGTAAAGGACAACCGATTATTTTCAGAGCAGGTCGAGGCTCATTGCCTTTTGTTCACTCTGAATGAGCTGTATGCCGGTGCGCCCCTATCTGGTCCTGAAGACGAGACCCGTGACATCTTCTCCAGGATCACTATTGATCCTCAGCATCAGGGCCAATTTATAAGGACTCTTCTGGCTTGACGCGGTGTACCACCTATTCAGCTGCTGCAAGTCCGGGCTTTACTGTTACGTGTAAAATATCGGTACTGGAACCGACGGAATACATTGTTTTGTCCAACAGGTACAGTGTTATACATTTTTTCCTCAATGGTCGATCGGATGAAAAACATTATAGGATTTATATTACAACAAGGTACAATTTACGGTTATACAAGTCAGCACTGAATATTTTCACTAATTACATTAGCATATTCCATTAACATTTGGGAGTACTCAAAGTTTTCTTATTTAAAAAAATGGAAGCACTAAAAAGACTGTTGTAAGTAAGTTAAACATTGTAAGATTTTTGAAACTGTGCGTACTTGTAATTTGTGAAAATATTCTACAGAAATATACCTTTATTTAAACGATAAACTAGTTTCCACTATTCTTGAACGACAAATCGCGTAAGCATCTCCAGGAACGCTGGTCGCGGCTTGACTCAGAAACGTTTTAGCACGTCAAGCTATGATCCACGCGCGACGCGCACGCCGCGCACTAGAAAATATTTAATATTTTCGGATCTAATAAAGTCTCCACATTTCTTAAGTGTGGGTTTTTTAGATTAAAACATACTGCACACGATAGTATTTTTTTAAATGTTATTCATTGAGGGGGCAAATGTAAAATAATTGTTTAAACAATAAAATTGTTAATAACTTTTTTAAATAACAGAATGAAGATCATTTACATATTCATTAAAGAGCTAACATAACACGGTAAGGAATTAAAAAAAAAACGAAATCGATTGAATGAGTAAAACCAGAAATAATGAATTTTATATACATGAGTAATTATCATTTCTTCGATTATCATTAAAATTAAAAATAAATATACCTATCAAAAAAAAATTTTCTCTCAAAAATCGTGATACAGGTGTCACATTATTTCTTGAATAGAAGCTGTAAAAAAATTTTCATGAGAATCTAAATTCTACAGTCGAAAAAAGTGTTCGATTTGTAAAAGAATACCTCATATTCGATAACGAAAGCAAATAACGTGTACAGTTAATATGGTGTTTTTATTATTCGTAAAACGTATTGATATTACGTAACGTGTTGTGTCAGGGGATGAAAATAAAAGTTTGGACAAACTTTACTAAAGTTACTTTCTTTTGGATCGATCCTGAACTGGAAGTCTTGATCAAACTTTTGAGAAAGGGTGCGAAAGGTCTTTTCGAAATATAGAAAAATACAAGGACCTACTACGTACTATCGGAGTCGTGGAGGTCCATTGAAAAACGATATCAAAGATCGATACTCAAAGTTTTAAAATAAATCTACGCTCGGACTGTGATAACCTGGCGGAATGCAGCGAATGAAAAATGCAACAGCAAGCTGGTATATTTTTCAGAGGTTCATCTTATTCCGAATGCGACGGTATTCCCGTGCGACGATCATACGACGAGGACGGGCAGTCATTTACCAAGAAGATGGCTGACTTCCGGAAAGTCTTGAATTCCTAAGGTAGTCTCTATCCGTATTACTTTCCGTTGACTCTTCTTTGTCATAGTGACGCTCCTGGAGCGTTCGCTTGTCAGGAGATACCTACGTCTGTCAGTCATCCCTTAGGCCCTGCTACGTCAACGGAAGACACTCCCCAACCCTTTTGGCAAATCCTCTAACCTCTTTCGTGTACACTTTCGGTGATGCATGAAGGGTCGTTATGCAAAGTTTCCAGAGGGATCGGTTGACGTTTGAGGCATCGCTATCCCAGAACACCTCATAGACTCTACAAGGGATGAAACCGTTCGGCGGGTGCTGCTTGAAGATTCATGGTTCCGGGTGTTGGGAAATAAGTGGATGACGCTTTGGAATTAATAAATTTACATTTTGAAAAGTTCTGGCACTTTTAATGGCTATCAGAATTACAATGCTTTACACTGCTGCCAGTATGTATACCGGTATTAATTGTGATGGCGTAGTCCTTCCTGAAACGAGCTCAGCTCTGGAATAGCAATTAAAATTTTAATTAACCACCCCTTCCTTCTAAAATTCTACATGCCGGATATACTATAGGTATAGAATTACCCAGAAGACTGAGTGCATTTAATTCAGGGTGGACGTGCAGTTCCTTTCGTGAACAGAGTAAAGGTTGCTGTTTAACCTGAGCAAAGAAGTTCGATCATCAAACGACGAAAAGGAAGTCAACGACTCCACGAGGGCTCGGATGTATACAGGGAGTGAATAGAAGTAGAGAGAGGTGGATTTGCTTCGGAGGGTCTATTCCGTAGGGTGAGTTCACCAACCCTCCGAAAGATTCTAGGAGGTGAGGGCCGGCACGGGACGGACGTCAAATACCACCGAGGTTATTACGCCGGAAGCCAAATCGATCGGAACCGTCATGGATATCCGCGTTGAACTCACTGACTTAGAAGCTTCAGTATTTTTAGCGGTATTTAGGATCGTCAAAGAGGTGCTGCTATCATTTTTCTTATAGAAAAAAATATATCTGACATATATTATAACATAGACCTTCGGAAGGGACGTGTCAGGGGGAAATGACTTTTTCGCGTCTCAGGAGCGGTTGAAAAAAACGAAAAAAAAATTACTGTCCACCGTTATACATAGTTAGAGGGACCAGTTTACGATCCCGTAGGAAAACAGGCATTTTCGTTACCATAATCGAAAGGTTTCTTTCTTTATATTCACTAGCCAAGGCAGGCCCTTTGGTCGTTTCCATGGAATACAAAGAGGACCATTATCCCTCTGAGGTCCCAGAATCGCGATGTAACGAAGGGGATAGACGCGGGGACGTTCAATGGAAAGTCACTAGGAGCTGTAAGAGAAACTCGAAATATATCTATATGAAGTCTTGGAAAAGCTTCAGGATCGCGAAATAACACACGAAGTGGAAGCCTCTATTTTTATATAACATCACGTCGTTATCTTGGCTGAAGTCTAACCAACCGTAAGCGACGGATTCTAGGAGATATGATAACTCGTGCTCGGGGAAACGTGAAACTTTTCAAGCGATTCGATTTCGAGACAGGCTAAAAGTGTCAAAAGATAGGAAAGATGAAAAGCATCTTTGATTATAGCTAAGTGGATACTGATCCATGGTGCAAGTGTTGGGGTTAGTCCTCTAACATCTCTAAAAGTCCACCTCATTAACGTCTAGACCACTGTGCTCCTTTATATCGGGACGGAATGGGTTACTTTGGTAATTTATTCAAATAAACTGCATGTCGCTAAAATATATTTTTAAAAATTGGAAAAAAAACTCCAAAAAAATCGGCGGTCCAGAGGTTAACAATATCAACGAAAATTGCCTTTTCCTACCCAGATGTATCGTGGAAAGAAAAAGGGGATAAAATATGTGTGCGTAAACGTTCCAGGACGTACCACGTGACTCAGGTAAAAGTGGAAGTAGATAAGGAAGTTGATAAACGAAGAAAAATAGCCTCCTTAAAAATCTTCTGATCCTGAACGCTATGGAACGCGACGGACGGGATGGGGATGTACCTACTGGATAGGATAGGATAGGATAGGATCAGATCGTCCTGGGGATGAGCTTCGACGATAAAGATAAGGCCAGGAAGGTGGCTCACTTCAAGACTCCTACGTCGATATAAAATATACCTCGTTCTACTGGGAATCTCAAGTTGAACTCACCATTTTGCTCTCACATATCTTCCATCGAGTCTCTACTTCTACATATTTCTCATCTCGCGTCTTCCTCTGTTCACGTTAACAAACTTCACGCTCTTTCTTCCTCTCGCGCCTCCTGCTGCCTGCCTCCACCCGTCTCTCTTTTATTCTGAGTTTTCGGCTTTGCACTTCCGACAGGGTTGATTCGACATGGCGATGCTAGAGGGTACAGAAGGAAAGTTGGTTTCTGCCAGACTTACCGACGTTCCCTAGGAAGCGGCTTTGCGATCGAAGGACTCTGGGGATTAGGGAGCCCGAAGTAACGATAAATAGACTTTCTTCGGAGGGAGTTTCGCGTAAAGTCGAAAGAAAAAAAAAACAGAAAGAGAGAGAGAGAGAGAGAGAGAGAGAGAGAGAGAGAGAGAGAGAGAAGTGAAAAGAGTATAGGAGGATTTCTCCTGAGTCGATTCGCCTTCTCAATATCAGAGAATTTTCAAGACGCTGCCTATATATGTAGGTTAGGATCGTCTATTTACGTTGCTGAATGGATATTCAATTTAAATCTTGACACTTAAGACACAGGGACTTGTAATACCAATTTTAAATAAAATATTTCTGATAAAGTCAAGCCAGATATACGACTTATCTACTTGAAGAATGTGGGCCATGGTCTATAATAATATTGTCTATATTTCTTTTGCAAACAATGCAATATATCTAAGTGCCAGTAAGGTGAATGCAGTAGAATAAATATATACCTAGTTAGGCTGCACCTATACGATACAAGTGCATCTCCGACACAAGCATGAACGTACGTGCAACGTGTTACGTATTCGACGATCAATTGGAGAAAGAGTGTGTGCCGGCAACGCACGTTCTAGGTCAGTAGAAATTCGGATCGATAACAGGAATTGCAGCAAAGTAATATTAGAACGAATTATACGTTTTAAGGATGTAACGTTGTAACACAGTTGAATGCTTGTGACGAAAAGATGCTGCATTAAGGTTGATGATCAAAGGTATCCCTCCTGTCATTCTTATTTGAAAAATACTAAAGGATTCGCTGCTGCTTCACGTGTATTTAATACGACGCCGTGACGCGTTGCACTTGACTTAATGTAGCTTTCCACGTGGCTGCTTTAAATTGCATTAGGATGCATCTGAAAAAGCTTCCCGTTTCAGGATGGAAAAACATGAGCCCCCCCCCCCCCCCCCCCCCCCCCC
>NW_014333243.1:1085246-1087687 GCF_000341935.2 Cephus cinctus | reverse complement strand
CCCCTCCAAACCCCGTAGAGACTCAAGGTCAGCTTGACAGTACAGAATGACGTGAGTATACCTGCCCATTCCCTGTCTTCAAAACTTCCCCTTCGTTCCCCTGCCACACCCTCTCCTTCTGCCATATTGATCGGTACATCCCCCCTACTACACTCTTCCTTCACCCTCACGCCTCTTGCCATCCCTCTTACTGGCGATGTTGCCACGTCTTCTCGTCCTTCCTATCTTTGAAAATCAACCCCCGCTCTCTCTTGTTTTTTTTAACAACAGTTACGTGCCACGCGCGTCATCCACTATCCGATTGACAGTATAGTTTATGAGAAACTGGGTCAATTCGTAAGTTCAGGCTACGGCTTAAATTTGCTATAGATTTGTTGGCAATTTTTTACAGAGATCTTTTTTTTACAAGTGAGCAAAGTCATGCCATGATGGTTCATGGAAATTAACAGAATGGGTTATTCATGTACCAAGTGACGGATAATCTAGATATTTTTGAAAAAGATAACAAGGACAGTTTTCATAATCCTAATCGTTATTGGCGTAGGAGATCGCTGCGAAATGATGGGGGACCGATCTGTAAGACACCGAAGGGGTGAAATTGTCAACGAGAATGTGTATCGTAAATCAGCCCATTAGTTAATCAGACATCAGTAGGTCCTTTTGAATATCCCGGGCTGTCTTCACCGCGTGTACGGTGACACGTGGCAACATCGAACGCTACCCTCTCTCCAGGAACAGCGCGACCTTCCCCTTCTGAGTTCAACCCTACCCTTACCTCTGCAGAGAATCTGCTCATTTGAAATTCGCGCCTTCGCATTCTCAGCTCTATCGCGCTCTTTCTAGTTTCAATAGCTCCTTAACAAAACTCACCAGCCAGTATATAGCACCATAATAACAGCTCTGGATACGTTTCTATTTCTATATATAGAGCATTTAGTAACGATACAAATTATTCTATCAATTTATCGCTACTATTTAAACTAGTTATTTCAGTCAGCCCCTAAAGTAAATTTCTTCAGCACCCACGATTTTCCTTTTTCGGAATTACGCTTCTCGCTAACCTACCTACCTTTCGCGAACTCCTTCTCGCCCTTGTGCCTTTACAAAGTTTACTGCTACTTTAACTTCTTATGCTACCCTTCCCCTTTCTGACCGAAAGTTCTTCCCTCGCTTTCTGTCCTAAATATCGTCAGTCTTTAAGCTACTAGGCCCTTTCACCATTTTTGAAACTTAACATCGTTCGAGGGGCTATCCCGTTTCGAGGGTGCGACAGGGAGTTAAAGGTTACGAAACTCGTAAACGAAAACGCATTAAGCCAATGGAAAAATGGTCAAATGGTCAAATGGACTATATTCATCTCATTAGCCCACCTAGCACAGTTCTAAGGGAAACTAGATTCGTGACTTTTCAACAAATATTAAGAAAAGGAACTGAAATGCCAGTGGCTACACCCACGGGAGTCTATTGGACGGTTGAGATCGAGTTTATCTTGTTCGCTCTGTTCGACTTGTTCATTCTGAACTGTTCGAAGAAAAACTTGAAAGAAGCAGGTAAGTGTTCCGTAAGGAAGGTTAGATAAACCTTGGTTTTTATTACTACTGAGTTGGAGCTGGACGTAGATATTATATATGTACATATAGGGTGGTTCATTACACCTCGCGTAAAAAGCGAAGCTGAGGCTCAATCGGATGGGAGGATCGTAAGTAGGTAGGTACTCGGCAGTTTTTTATTTTTTTCCCCTTTAATTCTTTTTCATCTTTTGACCATCGTGAGCGAAAGGAACGCAAGAAAAGAACGGAAGGAAATGATAAAAAGGTAGGACGGGTTATTGGAGGTTTGCGTTCGCGTGAGACAAATCGACGACTAATCGAATGACCTTAACTTAACGGCCGGCAATTTGTAGGAACCTTGGTGGCAATCGCAATCGCATCAGATGAAAACGTCAATCAGCTATCCGGAGCGAGAAGCCAGACCAACCCTGGTTTCCTTAAACGAGAAGAAAAGCAATCTTTCCACTGAATAAAAAGAGCTTTCCTATAGTTTCATTCTTCGACACGCCGGCATCTACAATCGATGCTGGACCACTCAATATCACAATGGAATTTAATAAATATTATTTTCCAAAAGAGAAAAATTTGATTTATTAAATATTACTCATCCTCAAAGTATTCTTACGTTCAAGCTTCGTATCGACTTTCAATATAATCCTTATAGTCTACACACCTTAAAAGGTTATCTCCAAGTTGCGTTACCAATATTTGCACAATTCTATACCAACCCTTGATCTCTTGATTTTCCCAAATTATTTCCAAGGTCGTAACAACTTTCCAAGTTAATTCGCAGATCTTTATAGTGAAAACAGGAAAATCACCATGGCGGAACCTTCTCCCTCGCCCAAGGAGGGTCGCCCGTTAAGGTGTTCCGGAAAAACAATTCTCCAA
>NW_014333243.1:1055793-1084534 GCF_000341935.2 Cephus cinctus | reverse complement strand
AACCCACAACGTCAAGAACGTCTCGACGCTCCCGTTGTTCAATTCTAGTTTTGTTTCGTTTCTCGTCCGCGATTCTAACCGGTATGAAACTTTCCGGTTTACGGCACACGACAAAAGTCGTTTGTATGCTCTTGTATTTAGCGTCGCGTTAACGTTCAATCCGATGAACCAAGCTGGTTGATTAAATTGTTTGCTTCGCTCTTTTGCTCATTGTTTTCACAGTACACCGATGACGCCTTCGTGCGGACGGACGCGTCTCGTTCCATGCGCCACGTTTGTTTTCCGCACGGAAGACCAGATTTACAGCTGACTTACTGTTACGTGTTGTTGGCAACGTGATTAATTTATTTGTTTAATATATAAATAACAAAACGCCGAGTTGGTCTCAAAATTAAATTTTTCGATGTAAAAGTCTTTCAATATTTACCTCGATCAACTTTTTCTCAATAGTGACCTCTCCCAATGCAATTTTTACCAGCCAAAGAACGTAAAGTGAATTTCATTCAGGTCACATAATTTTTTAAAATAAAAATCCTCTATTAAAACTTCTGTCTTTTCATTTGGTATTTAACTGGAAAGGCTCGATTTTATAGCATTGCGTATATGTAGTACAAATCCCACAAAAATTGTCAAGCCCAGATATTTTATTTTTCAATATCTAACCCCCTCCCGTTGACTCTATTGAATTATCGATTACCTAGTTGAACGCGAGAGGCTAGCATGCACTTTTACCTTCCCTCATAATTTTACCAATGACCTTTCACACTCTTCAACGTGTATGTCGATCAGCGCTTTTCTTACTGCGCAGATTCATTAATTCTTCGAGTATGGAGCAGAGCTCGTTATTTGACCAAAGAAAATTAGTGGCTTCGACTGTACCGACCAATGGTATATTCATATATATAAATTAACGTCTCGCTGTATAACTCCAGACTCGATATCCCATGCATTTCGTCTATCAACGAAATTGCAATCTTGGGCCTACATCAAAATATATCATCGGCTCAATATTGGTTCAATATTGGGTCGATGCTCCATAGCCAAACAATTCCGATGTTGGGCCATCGTACTGCACACAAGCGGCCCAATATTGGTGTGACATTGCGCCGATGGTTAATACATAACACAATACTAATACTGTGCCGGAACTGGTACTTGTAAGCGGGTCAACGCTGAAAAAATGCCTTAAATCAGTACTACGATTCACCATCGGGTCCGTACCGGCAGTATATTATACCCACTATTGGTTAAGTATTGGGCCCAAATTGTCAGCAAAGCCTGGTAGCCAAAGTCGGTCCAATGTACTGCCTTTCGTCAAAGTCGGCACACAATCGAAATTTCTACATGGGATAATACAGAATGAAATAAGTAATTTTCGTAATATCGATTTCTGATAAGAATAAGAAGATACATTTGTTTCTCAAGAAAACAATACTTCAATCACCCTCTACAATTTATACCTTACGAACAAGACACCCTACACAAGGAAGGCATACAGGAGAAAGAATATACTCCGCATGTAAGAAATTCGTATCTTACACACAAAAGAAAATGTCTATCGTTCTTCCAATAATGCTTTATTGTTCTCAGAATCTCCATTCTTATTTTTCTCTGTTTTCTCATATTTTTCTCCTACCTTACCCTCATAAGAGAGCGCGCGAACATATATTAATAATTTATCTCTTCTAACGTACCTTCGACGTTATGTCCTAAAGATTCAATGCTGACTTTGTTATTTACTTTTTAAATGCCTGAATTCATTATTCATAACGATTCCTATTCATATATAAGGCATACACAGGATTCTTGATACGTAAGACACACGTAAGAATCACGGCCGAGCAATATAGAGAATACGTAATTTGATTTATTTCTATAAGTCAGTTTCAACGACTATTTTATTTATTACGTTATTCCTTAAGCCGTATGCTATCAGTTATCAATTCTCGATTTATCTTAATTACCAAATATTTCACTGCAAGAGCTCATTTACGTAACGGTAATTATTTTCTCGTTTGTCAGACTCTTGATGGCCATTGATTGAGACTATATATGTTTCACATTTATTTTTCGTGCACCCCTTCATTTTCACTGCGCATTTCGAATCCGTAGGAATTATAATTCATATTTATAATTCCCATCAGTTTCATTATGCAGAGGAATAAACAGATGCTAACTCCTTCTGCCGACATAAAGCTGCGGTTAGAATTTCCAAGTAAACCTGATGATAGTTTGTGTTACCTGACCTTTACCTTTACTGCATCCACCTAGACATCCGTGCATGCAGGCCGTGTCGTAGGGTAACCAGTATATATATATATATATATATATCGACCTAGATTCTCTATAACCTTCGAACTATGTAGGTATTATCCTTCTCGCATACTTTCCAGCATGTAATCAAGTCAACATTTCGCTACACTTGTACAAGCGATTCGCATGATTTCAAATCAACTAGATTCTCTTTGATTGCCATCTTTGTTATGAAAGACCCAAATACACTTGAATTTGAATAACGAGACTTGCAATAAAATTGAAAACGTTTGCGACGCTATGAGACAAGTAATATTCAATTTGTAGCTTTACGTATGTACAATCTCGTGGATAAGGCAGGTTGAACAGGCTTTTTTCTTTCCGCTCTTTTTTTTTTAAACTTTCCAAATTTCTGCTTGTAGTTAAACTTTTTATGATTTAAGTCACGCGCAACTTTTTTTGATCCTGAAGTTCGTGGGAGGGAAACGTCGAAATTTATTCAGGTCGAAATTTCGACTTTGGATTAATTCAAAACATCTTTTTATCTTAATTACAGACTTTTATCTGCATGTTATAATGGGAATGTGTTTTCATAAGTTTTTTTTAACTTTTACACTGACGTGAAATTAATCGTGTTTTGTATATTTGTAGTATGTCCGATATTCGAATATACATACATAGCAGATTAACGTGATTACGTAATCGGCCTCGATACTAAAGCTAATCATATTACACTCATGGCTTGAGCTCCCGTATGCATACTGTTTCTAACCATAGATACAAGTAATCGTATCTATCTACTCAAGGCATACTAATAACAGCCAACTTAAATGCATTTAAATTGAATTAAGTTCGTAAGCCAACTCCTGACCATAGCCCATCCGTTAAACCGTACCGGCATATATGTAAATGTGACTGACATTAATTTTCCACATAATGAAAATCATCGAGATACATCTGATGGCGGTGGAGATCGAGTAGCCAATCGAAGTAATGAAGTTCCTAAACTAGTATAGTCCAGTTATTAGAAAGATAATTGGGCTATATCTATATATTGTTGTTCCCCCTAATTCCACAGAGTTCAATTGCCCGACTGATTGTTATCGCACTCCTCTGATAATCGATCGATCATTGGAGTTTATAGAGACTGAAAGATTCAACGTAAAACCGCACGAACGTGTATTACATGTATCCACGAAATGGAAATAATGACTTATATATTATACGAACTGTTTTCATTATTTATATAAAATTTTTACCTGAAAATTGAATTGCATTTTATTTTTTTTTTATTTACAAAATTAACCTAATTTCTTCATCTGTTATTTATGTTATATTTTGTCACGAACTCGCGCATATTGAATTGTGATGTAACGAGGTGTCTGACCTTCACGAGTAATGCTCCCCTCACAGTATATTATTTTGCTTATACGAGCATCCCTTGCGTATATTACGTTACAAGCGTCTGAAAAATTTTTGGGTTTTATAACTATCGCAAGTACATACAGACATAAGCCAGATATTTATTTAGTATGTTGTGACGAAATTTAAATTCTGTTTGTAGTCAGTCGGTCCTAATGAAGTCTCTGTTGGAAGCTGCTTTTTTAGGTCAACTTGGCATAACGTAGCTAGCCGTGTGGTTACGAGCTTGAAAAAAGCACGTACAGCCTGTCATAAATTTAAGGGATGGACAAGAGAGGTTAAGGAGAGGATTGCTACCACCACAAGAGCACGTGATACGGTCAGTGAGATTATTGAGGAAACCACCGACACTTCAGCTATGTCGATTGGTCCAATGTTCATGAAATCCCATTTCGAAGTCTAGCTTACGCAATTTTTCTATTGTCGGTCTGCTGGTCTTTTTTTGAAATTTTTTTTATTTTATATAGGAATGTCCTAATCATTGACCATGTACCTGTAATCGTCACTGTGTGGTCTGACTATAGCATAATCTACAGTATTATAACACAACTGACGACTGCTGGAACATGGCGAATGACTGGGCCATCCACCTTATGTAGAATTTGTTTTTATTTATAGACACGAAAATCCGCAAGCTTATCTGGACTGATTACTCGCTTTAGTCGAATTCGTCAATAAGAATACATTTTCCGTTAATTCTAATCGATTCGCAAATCGTATTGATCATTGTCAATATCTCGCTTGAATATATGTATTTTGCATATCGGTAACTAAAGTTGAAGTTAAGCGTACCTAATATCGAGTAAGCTATAGAGCGGCACGTATTTATCGACTTCTACTCTAGACTGCATGAACAGCGTTGTATCGATTCGCCTGTTGTATTCGAGGGGTTGTATTTTTCGAGATTCCGCGGTTTTTTTTATTGTCAAAGATGAAACGTTATTTTTTTATAACTTAACTATTCGATTAGATCTGAAGCAATATTAGCGAGTTTTTCGACATAATGTTAAGGTACGTGAGTGCGACTGATAAGGTTTTTCTAAATTACATTTTTTACTTTTTTTCATAAGGGATTACTAATATTTTTTTTTATTACGTTACGATGATCATTTCATAGCAATTTACAATATTTAATGATTTAATGTTAAAATTGACACTTATATTTTAGCTGGAATCGTGTATTCTCTTTACCGGTAAGAAAAGGCTGTCGAGGTTGGCAACTCTGCTGGTTATTCGAAGATGTTTAATTTCGTTTCAGGCAATGAGAGGAAGAGTGACGTCAGGATTAAGGGAAGCGATAAACGGAAGTGGCACGCAGAGCTTGTAGATTAGCTGAATTACAGGAAGTTGGCGAATTTTTGTTGTTTATTGCTGGAATACCGCTGACTATACTGTCTTATGAAGCACTGCGAAATATGCTTGATACGTTAACGAGATCTACAGCAGGCAGTAATGCGGAAAGAGAAAATACCGGGTGAACGGTATTTCCCAATCGATTCCCCATCGAAAGACTCTAGGCTTTGACCGTGTAAACGTCAAAAAAAAATAAAGACAAAATGAATGAGGGAAGAAAAAGTCGTATAAGAATAAAAGGGAGAAAAAAGAGAAAAGAAAGGCCAACCACGCCTCAAGAGCTGCATACTTTGAAGAAGATTGGTGGCAGGCAACAAAAAAGATTAGAATGTCAAGAAATCGGAAGGGAAATTCCACCATGTCGAAAAGTTAGTCTTATCTTTTATAATCTTTCCCTCCTCTTCACTTGAATCTCAGGAAGAAATGGTGAAAATTCTTCACCGAAGCAAGCTACTCGCCGCCATCTTACAAAATTGCTGTACAAAGATACGATCTATTCAGTAATAAAATTTGGGATCCAGGGGACTCTTTCGCGTTGAAAATCATATAAAGCTGGCCCCTCGAAAATACGTGTTACTGCTGATTCAAGTATAGTCATTATTTGCAGTACACAATAAGAGTAATATATTTGAATCCCTTAAATTTTTAATATATTTTTTACCATTATATTTTCCTTCCTACACTCTATATCTATATTAATATTACCTCGCGCCAGTTTTTATTCAACAGCCTCCCCACCTCGGTCCACTTATACAGCATACCACCCTTCTGCTAGCCAACATGATCAACCCCCTACGCGAACCTCGACACAGTACCCAACCATCTATAGAGATAGCGTGCGAATGGCTTTGATGCGCGGCAAGTGTGAACGCAGCGATTAACCCCACATCGACCCCAGTATCAACCAACCAACCCCCATTCGGACGAGACGCATTTTTTTCTCACGTCCACCTCTGTGCTCCAGCATTATTCCCGATATCAGCCTTCCGGTGTCGTCACCGAAGCCAGAGTAACCTCATTCGCTTTTCCATGTCAATAACTAAGCAAACTGTCATCCAAAGATACAGCTGCCGAGAATTATACACGATGTAAGGTAGGACTCTCGTCTCTTAAAAATCTTATTGATTTTCATTTCCAAGGCACCTTTATATCTGAATTTCCGGAAGATCAATACCCGGAAGCTGTGACTTCTCCCTATGGAGGCCGGAACAAGAACTCTCGCTATTAATCGTCGAGAATATCCTTTCAGGTGGCAAAGTATTGGTGGCGTAAGCGCTAAAGGCAGTGCACTCTTGGCACGGATGCCGTCTAGTCGTGTAATCATTTTTGGCAAGGGAATGCACCGGACGTAAAAAGCGTCTGGAATTACGCCAAAAGGTTGGTACCGTAGCCCCACCTGTTACCACGTAACAGCCACCATCATATCTTATAACGTCTAAAGAAAGGTATATAGATATCCGAGTACGTATCCAGTATCCAGCATCCATCTGCGCCCACCTACGTCTTCTTTATTTCAGTTTTGACTCTCTCCCGTTCGTCGAGATTTCCGGTCGGAAGCTGTACGAATCTATAGGTGATTCCTTGTTCCGACGTTCCACAGAGCCTCGCCCAGGGATTCATACTCGCCGTGTTCTTCTCGCCGTCTCATCTGTTCCGCTTCCAATTTCTCAGAACCCTCTTTCGCGAGATGGCCAATTACGAACTTTTTCCTCTCCCACCGTCACCCCTCTCATCCCACTGTCGTAGAAGGTAACATCTCTACCACTTCCGTTCCAGAGTCTTCTTCCCCTTTGAACCTCGAATATTTGCCACGAGGATTGACTCGTGGGAATCGACGAATTTTTTCATCTTTTCTTTTTTTTTTTTTTTTTTTTTTTTTTTTTTTTTTTTTTTTTTTTTTTTTTTTTTTGGAAAATTTTTACAACGAGCTTTGTCGAAAATCTACGAACTCGCTAGTCGGTAAAGAAGCTACCGACAATTCACTACATTCTTTCCACCGGCTAGCACTCACGTGCTACGGTACTCGAAATGTTTGTACTACCTGTTAAGAGAGCGGAAAGGTTCCACTGTGAGGTTGTGCACCACTAGACGTAACGAGGGCACAGGCCACTGGAACATCTCTACCTATGTCCTGTACACCCTATATGTACTGTATATCCTATATAGCCCATACTGCCTCCGGTCAAAGGGATCTACGGGGCACGGCTGGCCACTAACCGTATTTATTCACGGATAGCTAAATTTCATAGAGTAGGAGTAGGGTGATAAGGGAACGGGTGGGGGGTATGTTAGAAAGGGGATACACGACAATATATATATATATATATATATATATATATATTCTATACAAAATCTTTATACATATATATGTACATACAACAAATGCGCATGCTCATTCACCATCCAGTCCAACTCTCTATGTCGAACGTCGTAAGCTTCACGCTATTTTAGATAAGCTCATCCTGGCCCGCCTTTACGAAAATAATAAAATTCTATCGTCATGGCAGAAACCGCGCACGCGGTCTTTCAATTTGCATTCCGATCGATTTCTCGTGGCATCTTTCTTTTGAATATAACCATAAGGACGTCTTTTACGTCAAAACTTGATTGCACCCCCTTTTCCGCGTTCATTCGAATGTAATTGAAAGTGCCGATCCAACCTAACGGATATACGAATGCATGAATAACGAACGAACGAATGAATTCACCCATAGTTACGTCAGTCACTGAAACGTAGATTCCTATTTCCCGTTGTCCGAGTGCCGTATCATTCCTTCAGTGAAATAACATCGACGTTTCGTTGAGTTCGACAGTAATATTTACAATTATCGTTATACAGTAGATTTCACCAAGAATTTTGAAAGCTCGTTAACGAAAATCGATAAGCAGATGCCTATTCTGCCTGAATATTGTCGGTAAGCCTAGCACACGATTGCATAATCGTATGTAGATCTATAACCCAACCAAGCATGGTACACTCATCCACCAAACTCCATTCGCACTCTAGATGCAAATCAAGTGCTCGTTGCGAGACCATAGAGACAGGTAGCACTATTATGGAGCAGCTATTGCCTTTGATTTCTGCGCAGATACAGTCCTTTTCATAAATAGGAACAGTGATTTAAATTTGTACCACACACGTATGTTCGGTGTAACTGTACCGCATGTGGACTCGTGTGTTGAAAATGAAAAAAAGGACAATATTATATTTTCCTTTTCCTTTAACGTGTGCGCATCCATGTGGCATCCGGCTACGTGCCGTCGAATGAAACGTAAACACGAATAAATAAAATGCAATTTAAACTCTCTGCGCGCTACATGCAATTGCAGAATGGAATGAATTGGTTTAATCGAAGAAATATTATTTACCCTTTACACGAGCAGCATCATCGTTCACCCTTCATCTTTACTATTTTCGTCATCCTGTCGGCTAGTCTGCTTTCATCAACGTACTTAAATCATCAGCACTCCGTTTTTATTAAGCCTGCTACCTTGCAACTTTACTTCGTTTTCCAGTAGACAGCCGTATAACGAGGCAATCTCGTCTCCGCTACTCTGAGTAATTAACCATTTGATCAATTTATTAGATAAGGTATATTTGCTTGTATAACTCGTGATAAGGGAGATCAAACATTTATTAATGATATATAAAATATTTTTAACTACCCTAGAATGGAATCATTTGAGTTTTTGAATGATCCAGAGATATTTCATCGGCATCGATTCGATGTCTAATAAAATTTTCAAAATCGAAACGCACTTTGAAAAATTTCCAAATACAAGGACGATTTGCGAATAATCCTTTGTACCATTTCTATACACTCACCATTCTGTCTTTACGTGAATGTGCTCGACGCCTACGGATACCAACCATCTATAGAATGGTAGGGGGTAGCAGGATAGCGATTATCTACGCTCCATCCACTCTAACCGCAAATTCCTTCCTTTCTACATCAAAGTCTGTTTCACGCCTAGTTTACCACGAGTCTGCATCCCTTGTCATGTGTCGCGTGTACGTGCAAGCCATGGCCCTGTAGACGCGAGTGAAGGCAAGGGTTGATCATCCAAAGGGAAAGGGACTGAAGGAGTGAGGGATAGGGAAATAAAGCAACGGCAAGGAATAAGGGTTGAAAAGAGAAGCAGGTGACCCTCGTGGAACTCACCACGTGTAACGATGACCTCTTTGTACCTGGATGAACGTGCCTCTGGCGGTTCCGGTGGTCGATAAAAAAGTACCGACTTCGGTACTCAAGTGGAGAAAAATTAATGGCTTACCGTAAGTGTCGAACATCAGGATCGGCTATTTGCTTCGAATTAGCGTCCTGATCGTAAGGATGGCTACTTAAGGGTGCCACTGGTTGAGAGCATAAATCCACGAAAGCCGTGAAACGCTCTACAACGATTTGAGCGCAGGAACTTTCCTCATTTTACAAAACTTGTTCCATAAAGATTTTCCTACGAAAACTTTAATATTGCAAAATAAAAAGGTAAAACAGGTGTAGGACTGGATCTTCCTTTCTTGGGTCTCTTTTTTCTTCTCCCTTTTTCCCCTACGTTTCTGCCTCCTTTATAATATAAGAGAAGCTTTCCATTCACCTGCTATAGCCTCGATATTGAATTTCCATCACTATTGGGATCGAGCTTTCTTATTTCTATAAAAAAATTTTTTTTAAATTTAAGGTACAGCCAGCATAAAATCTGCATCGAGAACAAACGATCGGCACGTATAGTGATAAAGTCTGACGGAATGGGAATGATATCTCGTACTATATTTCCATTGAATTTATTATTGCATATTCCTCTTCATCCTGAATCTTAATTACCGTAATTAAAGAACGGACCGATAACTTCATTAATTCGCGACCATTGGCAAACCATTCTCCTTCATCCATGTTGGACCGGACCAATGATTAATGAATTCTCTTGTAGAAAGGACAAAACCTCGTGCTTTTCTTCGATTGAAAACATCCCCAGGCTCACCGCAGTATGGATTTATTTCTTTGAGAATTCACCACAGCTCTCGATTTGATCTCGCGATAAAACATTGGTAATCCATTGTGAATGAAAGTCGAAGATGAAAACCATGACCGAAATAACTTCAGTGGTATCCCAGGATACAAAGTAATCTTTGTCAATTGATTGTCGATTCTTCCCTTTCTTCGAGAGCAACAAATAAAATATTATTATCGGCATTGAGAAGGTTCAAAGATTCTTCACACGTACAAGCAGTTTCGAGGACACCGTCGCGCTACCGTCCCGATCATAAAAATACGACAAAGGCACCATATCCTATGGTGATCCTGGCCTTGGTAAATTGTAGCGTCGAAAAGAACGCGTGTCCGATAGAGAAATAAAAGATTACGGAGTTAGAAGACGGACAATGTTCCGTTTGAAAGGAAACGCTGTGCTGACGGTTCCACCCGGAATTCACATTATATTTCGCAATGTCAACTCAGCATTCAGCATACGTCTGGTTTGCGCTCACAGCGAAGAAATAAAACTACAAGAAGGCAAATTTCATCTCCTAACCCAGTGAACAATGTTGTAAACGAAAAATAACTGTCGAGGCTTCCAGGCTATACCAAAAATTTCTAACCAAAAACTCCAACAAGGCTTTTTATCTGAATCCAGCTTGCGTACAGAAAAGGTAATAACGTACCTGCTTTGTCGCAAAATACCTGTCACCTTTTCTATATATAAAAGCCTTTCAAGTGCAAACTCTATCTTGGAATCGATATCGTACCTGCCAACGAACGGTACGATTGATCTTTTACAGAAACTCAAGAATCGAAATAATCATTCTCCACGAGTAGCTCCATTTGGAGCAAAGATCGTTCTATAATATTTCTTTGACTGTTCTCTCGATATAGAAATAGTAACAACACGTTATACCGATTCATCATGTTAAGGATACCCGTATATACAGAGCCTCAAGGAATGAGCACGATCAAGGAAAATTAAGAGAGAGATGAAGAGAATAATAAAAAGCAGTCCTTATCATCGTTAGAATAAAGTTACTTTACTTTGGTCTATGTCAAGACACTCTGACACATACTCTTGTAAATTGTACACAGTGGCTGTTCGAGTTAACTCAAGCTCTAGGACATTAAACTACCTCGACATAGTTTCTAAAGCAGCTCGATAGGCCCTTAGCCGTGATTTTATCGTCCTCGTACTTGCATTCCCACATTAACGCACTAGTAGACCCTTCCCGTGTTTGAGCCCCAGGACCGTCTTAACGGGTCGTTTTACTCACCTACGTTGAATCTTTAATGTCCAGACCCTAAAACGAGGAGCCGACCGTGCGAAGACCCTTGCGCACTCCAAATCACCCTCGACGCAGCATTTCGATATTTAATGTCTTCAAGACTTTTCTTTTTAAGGAAAGTTTCTAATTTTTTTATTTGATTCCCATGTCAAAAGATTAGATCACCCTAACTCCATCTATACTGAATTTTAACTTGTTCAGCTGTCGAGTCGACTTAACGTTACTGATTCAAGCGGAAAGTCGAGTAGATTTGGAACGTCGTCCACGTGAAGATTATCCATAGAGGATAAGCAGAATAACATGAAGGTTGAAGGGAAAAAAAGCAATAGGTCTAGGTTAAACGGCAGCTAGATGCCCGGCGATTGGACAGGCTGTGGAAACCAATTATTTTCGTGCTCCAAATCCTATTCCCAATTACCTCCGACTGGGCCAAATCTCGTTTCCGTGATCTGCTGACGTTCGCCGAACCTTGCAATCGAATGGCCCCATGGGGTAGCGTGTGCGGATGTACAGATAAATAAACAAATTGAAAACTTAAAAAAAAATGAAACACTCACAGCATCGCCTAGCGTCGCCATACTACGTTCATCGGACACTTGACGTTATCACATTACTCCTGGCATATTGTGAAAAAAAAATTTGGTTAGTTAAAAAAAAAATTCTATAATTAATTCACTGGCAATTTTGGTTAACCTCTCGCACACGTAACAAGGACAGAGGTACATTATTCTATGAAGCCCTTCGTCCCTGAGTGCCTTAATTCGCCTTTAATGCGAACAAGAGGTAGAAACACTTAAAAGGAAATCATGAAAGCACCGAGGCTCGTTTTGAAACTTCCTTGAGAGGGGAATGAGCACTTTTTTCTTTACAAGGTGAAGGCGAAGGAATGGAATGGGCGATTAATTCTTGGGTAAAGGAACATTCTTTGCCGAACAAGTAAATTGAAATTCGCAAATTAAAAATTGATCTATCCTCGGCGCTACGTGTACACGAGATATCCCTGCGAGTATCTTTTCTTTTTGGATTATCCGTAATTTTCCTTCTCCGTTGCACTGCAGACTGTCGGACAGATGATACGAAGGGAGCGACTCCAAGGCGAGGCAGAGGCAGGAGTCTTAAAACACAAACCCATTACCGGTAATCAGATGGACTTGATCCTTAGGGAATAGGAGCTTAGGAACTTCTACCGGAGCAGAGAGTATTGGGATACACTGATACGCTACCTGAGCGTAATTGAAACTTTTAGAGGGATAGCTACTCCGTCTAGTCTCCATTCGTTATCCTTCCGCATCATCTTCTGAACCTTATACTTGAGATTCTTTTAAAGTATTACAAAAAAAAAAATTGACGTTAAATTCTCACCGGACCTCAAAGCAAACGTATCCCTAAAAATTAAATGACAAATACCAATCCCGGACTATAAATTGTATTGAAAGAAACACTGAATGTAATTGTTAAAATTATTTCTATGGACACTGATCAAGGCAGAATCTTCATCTTGCATCACACTCCAGTTTGTAACCCAAAGAAAGAATGGGACGTCGTATTTCAAGTCACGAGATCAAAAGAATCCCTTCGATCCAGTGGATAAATGGACAGAGCAAAACGTAAAATACGAACCGTATAGACTCTTTTCTATTTGATGACGTCGAAGGTAAAAGGTAGAGTGTACATATAGCCTTTTTTCAGTGGTCAGTGGCATCGGTTCTTTCAAAGGGTAACAACCACTTCGACCAAAGTAGAAGCGTCCACTCTAATAGGTCTTGGGGTGAGCGGGGGGTAGGTAGGTAAGTCGAAGCCCGATGTCCAAGCCCCCAAGCGACGGACGTTGCAGATCAGCATTTTCGAAAGTTTAATTGAAAAGCTCACAGGCAGTTTGGCAAATGCGATTCGGCGACTGTCAGCAGACGCGTTTTCCAGGAGCTACGGTCACTGCGAAGCAGGATTCTCTCGTTAAGATCCCATTTCGGGCGTAACGGAGTCTGGAATATTGTAGCCTGTAATAACAGTAAGTAGGGCGGATTCCGGTAAGCACTGGTTTGGCTGACGGGAGAGAGAATACGTATAGGGAGTTTGGGAGAGAGAAACAGAGATAGGGAACAAAGTATTTTAAGGAAGGAGAACAAGCCGCAATAGAGCGAAGGTGGAAGCAGCCGAAGGAGTCTAGCGCGAAGACTTGGGTTCGTTCCTTTATGCCGCGGCTTCTCTCAGTTACTTCCGTGCTTTTCGCGCGCCATTGTCTTGAACGTCGGCTCGCTCGAAGAGGCCGCAAAAGGCTTTGCAAACATGGTCGCCCACCTCTGACAATCCTAGATGAAAATAGGTTGCGACTTCAGAGAGCACACAGAAACTGGTCCGACCTCGGCGCCGAGCTGACTGCGTCACCCCAATATACATATAGACCATCCCTTGCAATTCCTTCTCAAGAATACCATAGTCAGGTACCTCATAGATACCTATAGATATTCCCTCCAAGGTATGAGTCACTGACCCGTGCATAAATGAACGTTATGAATCTTCCAACGAATATTCATCCGTCCTTTCTCTATCTAGACTCCCATCTATAGCTCTTTGGGTTACCTACGGCGTGGTCTAGAAATAGCGACTCCGTCTGAGGGAGAGAGTAGCGCGGTAGACCAACGCCCGGAGTATTTTCTATCTCTGACTGAAGATCAGCCGGAAATCTTTAGATCGAGCAGGAGATTGCCACGTTTCACCGAGCTCGATGAGAATCGCACGATTTACTTCACTCCCCCTATATCTTCGATAATGGATGAACTTTCATTCCTGCGTTGCTCATATTGCGACGCAACCCTTATCCGGCGAATATCCAAGTGAATCTCAAAGTACCTTTACGCTTAAGATTTTACCGGCACTAACACGGGAAAAAAGGTCAATCTACACAGTCACTTTCGTAATGTTACTTTCAACATAAAATTGACCCTTAGACTGTGCAAGCTCATCCTGACCAGAGACCTTGATCGGGCTGAAGAACAGCGGATGGAAAAGTGACTCGCGTGGTACCAGGGAAACGATTTTCTCAGGTCGAAGTGGACCAAGGGTTGGATACTGTAAGATGAACGATCTTCCTAACAAAGGGGATGACAACGATTGTTCGACGATGAGCTCCCACGTCTCAGTAGGAAGACACGAGGCAATCGATGAGTCCATGGATACCTCAGTCACACGTGGTACACACTTTGTTACAAGGTCTTCTTCATCGGCTGGTTTTCGGATTCACACTCCGAAATTCGCTTTTGGTAGATTGAAAAAATTTCTCAATTTTCAACAGCATCCAGTCGGATGATATGAATATTACGGAATTACTACTAGACTGTGCTTGACTGTTAAAATGCAGATGGGCCAGGCATTCAAAAGGGGGTGGTGAAAGGCAACGTTGCTGGATAGCTCATAGACTGCGTCTTGCTATTAAGAAATATATGTTTAGCTGCTTTGGCTCTGCATCGTCCAGACACGCCAAGGTGCAACGTGCGCAGACAGGCACCGCGTGCATTAGCATGAAATCATGCATTCTCCTTGATAAGATCCATCGTCGTAACAAACTCGTCGGAATCTCCGCGATTGTGGCAGTTAGATCTCGAGTAGGCACTCTCTCTACTGCCGCTTTATGCAAATTGCCAAATCTCCGCATAATGCCCTTCGTAATTCTGTCTGGAAGCATCCTCGTGGAAGGATGGATAGACGTTGCCAAATTGGAGAACTCGCAAGGATTTCGCGAGAAATATCTCATTCTCTAATGTCTATTATATAGGTTTAAGTATATGATATATGTAGACACAGTGCCTCTAAGGTAACAGAAGTATTTACATGTACGCATATAGATATCTATTTCGTTCCGGTATACTGGAAAGTATAAAACGAGGAACGGACTCTCGAACGTTGACAAAAGACAGTGTATTCTTGAATTTCATTGTTATCGTCATCTTTGCTTCTCAACCGTGTACGTCTTTTAGAAATGCATGCTGGTATAGCTGGTATATATGCCAGCTGCCACCTACGCTTTGCACGGGGATGTGTATAAGTCATATACATTATACACGCATGTACTATATTAAAACCATCAGTTATGTTTTAGTCTCGTCGGCTAACTGGCTGATAATTTCCTTTGATCCTACCCTTGTCACGACCTGATATCAGTTTGACATTTTACTTGCGAGGAAACACAATTGTATCACGTTTATACCACTGTGATTTATTTAACAACCCCCTTGTGCTCTTATCCCACCGAAGTCACTTAAAGGAGCACGTATACGTGTTACCGATACGTACATTCAATCCAGGCATCTCGTATTTTTAAATTTCCCGCGTCGAATCTTGATTAATTCTACTGGGGATGGAAGATTTTAAAACTTTTCAAGAAACACGAGCAATCCTGTGATTATAGGCTGTACAAACTTTTAGCATAGTTGTCATATATTTTTTACCTTTGTTCTCTTTGGTTTCCGTTACTTTCTACTTGCTATTTTTAAAACAACACCAGCGCCATCAGCTTGTCGTGTTAACTGTACGAACTTACCGAATGATAATTCACGATGAATCTACCTCTGTAAATAATTCGCGTTTCGCTTCCGGGCCGGAAGTATGTTTCAGATCAAAACAAGATTAGAGTAAAATCGATGCGACCTCCTGACAGTCGCGGAAAAATGATGAACTATCTCGCGTGAGAGAGAACGTCCCTGCGAAAGGGTTAAGGTCGGAGTTTGCCTGTAACTGTCAGGTCTACGTGTTAATCTACGTTAATTAATTTATTCCTCCATTAGTTTTTAACCTGTGTAAAACGTTTTACACGAAAAATATGGCGGATCGCTTTAAAAAAGATTATAGATATATTATTACTATGAGTTATGTTACTTCATTGAGTTTTATCCCAAAATAAAAAAAAAAAAAAGAAAAGATTCGAGATAACAAGTAGCACGAGTGGACTCTCGGAAAACGCGCTCCCTATAACATAAAGTATTAGAAATACGAAAGCCAGCCACGAAAGCTCCTTATAAGCCTGAAGTGGCTGGTTCGTGATAGGTCGCCGTCTAGATTGATCAGAAACTAAAACGAAGTGCCTTTTTAGAATGCCAGGCTTTTAAGCGTGCGATACCTATCGAAATTACGAGTCAGTCGCTCAAATCCCTTAAATTCGTAGTACGTACGTCTCTTGATGCAATTTTACGGTAAAAGTCTATTAGCCTTGTCTATCGATCTTACCTATATTTGGTACTACGTTACGTATATATACAACCTATATCTATGATCTGTATATATGAATACGAATGATGTATAACAAGTAGCAGACTGAAAATCGTACATATTTGCGAGTATTCTCACAACGTATATATATAGCGCACGAATATCGGCATTCAAGACACCAGTACAAGTGTTTGCTCCTTTCTTAATTCCTACTATAAATAAATTGAGTTCCCTATTTTATCTCTGTATAGGCCCGTGCAAGTAGTCGTAATTAAACCCACCAGTTAAACTGTTTTAAAAATTAAAAGCAGTATACTCTAAACCATTTGGCTTTATCGAAAAATCGATAAGCCATACGTAGATCAACTATGACGTTCTTGGCCATTTTTGCAGGATCCTACAAAAAACTGAGGGACATGAAAACAAATAGCTCCAAGCCCTTTTTACTTTCTCTAGGGTTGCAGTCATTGTTCCCGACCGTCTCTTACTTTCCACGCTTCTTTCGTCCCTCCCTCTATCCCTATATCATCCCTTGTCGTCAAGACGGCTGCATTCTCTCGACACAGCATCCCACCGAAGCAAGGGAAGTCACTGGAAAGTTTGCGAAAAGGGAGAGTGCAAGCTCAGTGGCAGTTGTTTTGCCAGAACCACCCCTTCTGTTAGTCTGAGGGGGGAGCGAGGGGGGTTGATGGGTCAAAGAACGTTTAATGGCTACTGAACTTCAAGTGCGTGTCTACGCTGTGAATAAATGACCAAGTTTCTCAATTGTTCTTTCTCAATCCCCCGTTCTTCCTGTTTCTCTTCCTTTTCTTTACAAGCGAAATGACGACCGTCGACCCACATTAGCCAGGACACATAAAAGCCGTCGAATCGTCCCTTACTTAACTATATATATATATATATATATATATATAAATTTAGCTCCCTTATGAGATATAGCAAAATGTACTCTGAACTATTGAGGATTGATTGAAAGATTAAGGGGATGCTAACGACTACAAAAAAGAACACCCTCAAAGTATCAATAAACGAATTCGTTGAACACTCGATCAATCCTTTACTTAAATTTAAAAAAAAAACAAATTCCTTTCTTAAGTAACGTAGGCTTATTTTTCGGCGCAGTATTGATTTGTAATAAATTAATAATATATTCATACAGGCACCCATGTAAATTCAACCTCGTTGATAATTCCAACATGAATAAAATTCATCCCTGGGTCACGAGATTTAGAGGTAATTTTTTCTTACAAAGGATAATTCTTTAACGAGTTCCGGATGCCCTTAATTTTCCAAGGGTTTCCCCGCCTATGGCAAACAGCTAAAAAATTCGAGCACGGGTTTAACGCGCTTTAATGTATATGATATCCTCCGTACCTTCTCACTGTGCCACGTTTAGGTCGTACGTTGTAAAAACAATAGCCGATTATTAATGCCAAGCGGCCGTTTGCACAGACGATGTATAGGACGTTAGGCTACGTTTATAAAGGCGCATGTTTTCTACGAAACGAGTAAAATTGTTTGGATTATAAACACGCGAGCATAAACTTGTTTGTAATGAAACTTTGCTTTACGAGTTTAACGTATATCTATAGGCACAGCTACACTCCTTGTTTTCATTGTTGATAATGCATAATATTAGTATACAGATTACAATAGGCTGAACTAACTGGAACAACCGAATGGTCTTGGAATCCAAAATTTGATATCTGTCATACTAATGAAAACTGAAACACTGTCTAAGGCATACGATTTTGTTTACAATTTATTTTTAGGAATATTAAAAATAAATTAAATGTCAAGCGATTACGTTTAATTGGTCGAAAAGAGAAAGTATTGGCGTCGATATAATTAACTGATAAAACAATTGATTACATCTTGTCCTGATATCATCCTGCATGTAATATATCAGATAGCCATGTACTACCATAAGCAACGGTTGCCCTTGACCTCGAAAAGTAATTAACTTGAACGTAGGATCGAAGCATTATACCGTGCTTGAAAACTTTATACGAAAGCACTATCGAATTTATTGGACTTTTAGGGGAACCACGAATTAACTTGCGGTCTACTTTGACGATCCGATTCCTAAGTCGTAAAGGGATCGGCTTGTGCTCTAATGTCAAAAGTAAAATTCTCCCATTCACGTGGTTATACATAAAAATTTATTAAGCGTTATCAACCGACATTCTGTAATTTACTTTTTTTTACTTTTCGATAATGACTTTTTCACAAATTGATTACACTGATAATGTGAGTTCTTATTTGTTAAAATATAATAATAGCCCCTTGCCATATGTTATACATTAGATTTCTATTAAATATGAAATCAATGATATGTATATGTATAACCATGCGTGCAAAGAGAACAGTTAAAACGTAGTTATTCATCCAGAGTTTGATTAAACTTACTTCCCATAATGGTCAGCAGAAAATATTTAATGAAAAATTATTAATGTTACTTTATAAATACATCTTTTTTCCTAAATATTCAAATTCATATATTTTCAATTTTAATCGAATGAATAACGTATATGTTATAAACTTATAATAATATTAAATTCTCAAGAAAGTCCTCATATTACTCATTGAATCTTGACTATGTCTTGTTTGATCTCAAATTTGGTTATATTGTAATTTGCCTTTAACTAGTTATATTACATTTAAATACACAATTGACTTTCGTATCCTAAGAACCCATATACCGTCTTTTCAATCGTGAGAGTAGATGATGAATAAAATTGAATGACGTCACTTCCGCAAATCAATGCTCTTTCCAAGGGTGTAATAGAACAAATTATATATACGTGTTGACTAATAATATTGCGTGTTAGTCCTCAGTAAATTTTTCATTACAAGTGACGAAGTTTATTTTATGTACAGCGATACAATTACTGTCACGTATATACAATAAAGAAATCAACGTCTTCCAAGATGTCGGTTGGTATCGATCGGTAAAGTAGATAACCATTGTATCAATTGGATGTAAGTTGATTATCTTAGTCAGGGTGGCACGAAAATACACACAAGTTCAAAGCGCAATCATTATTTCCTTCGGTAAGCCAATATTTTCTTTTATATACATCAGTACAAAGTACCCCAATAAGAATAATATTAAAAAAGGCTGTCGCTCACTAAACGAAGTATCATGCGAATCAGGAGAGCATGCCTTAAATTTAAAAATAGAATCAGTCGTGGGTTGTCTCTTATCCTATCAGCTAAAATAGTCCTTCATACTTTTTTTTTCTACTTGTGCTTGACTTGTATATTTCATATTTAATGAATGAGTGGACATTACGTATGCTATAAATACCGATTAAATAATATGTGTCACTGTCTTTGGAATTAAAGCTCGTTATAAGCCGACACTTACCGGCCCCACGAAATGTCAATGTCAAAATAGCTATTACATTGCCCAGAGTAAATGTTTCCCAACATAAATTTCGTGAATAGAATGAAAAATGAGGCATAGTGTGACGGGGAGAAGAAGAAAGAAAATATAAAACTCACCCTTGGCGATTTGCGTTGACTTGCACTTTCAGTGCATGGAAATCCTCCGCACTGTAAAAAAAAATTATTTTTATTATTTTTTACTGAAATGCCTTTCTTAAAAATTTAAAATACTTATTTTCCGATTCGTTTATCTCATGAGCGGTATATTGTTTTGAAGGGCCAGCTTCTTATGATTTTCAATGTAAATGTGTCACTTAGTATTCGCGTTATATGCATGGATAAACTACTAGTAATGTGTTGAGTAGGTTACTGAGTGTTTATAGTGTCAAAAAATGAGCTCGTAAACAACCCTTAAGAAGTATGCCACTGACATACTAAGGGATCTTTGCACGTGTATCAGTACATAGGGATTCACCCTAGTTTAACCCTTTGCGCCACAGACGGTCACTGAGTGACCCACCTTTTTTGCTCAAACTGAAATGTTTAAATTAATTTCTGACAATAAATAACGTGTTTTTTATTTTTGTATCGTCTCTAAAACATAGATAAGTGACAAAAAACTATGCAGTAATTATTATTTATTTGTAACAGTATTATAAATAAATAAATCCTCAAAACAAGTGTTTTTTATTGAAAAAAAAAAAAAATTCTGATTAAACTATCGACAAAATCAAAATGACGTTTTAGATACTTATAAAGGACAACCTAAAGTATATTTCAGAATTTCTTGAATTGCCATTCGTACGTTGTTTCATTATTACAAATTATTTTTCATAAAAATCAAGTAACATTTTTCATTTTTATCCGCCATATTGGGCTCCAATTTTGAATTGTTGGATTTTGAATTCAGCTTCGTAATCAGTGACCTCAAAAATCCCCCGAGTACCAAAGTTAAAAAATGCATGGCTCAAAGAGTTAAGTGGATCAAGTGTAGTAGATAAACAATTCCAAAATAAATTTGACAACAGCCGTATAACAATAAGACGAGAAACGTATTGGATGAAAATCTAAAAGCATAAATCCGAATCTATTGATTAAGTTTAGTTGTACTGTTAAAGATAAAGTACATAAAAAACTTAATTCTTCGAATCCAATCGATAGATATCTACCTCACTCGAAACCACATGTATACATATAGAAATATATATATATACATATATTACCTACAGTAAAACTTAATTCGATCTCGACCTCGTTACCGAGACAAAGACTGAGAAATATCAAGGTAATTAAGAACTTGAAAAGACAAAAGGAAACTAAACGAAATCGAATACCAGTTACCCTCATTCGACAAGATACCGGATCTCAGCCAATTAAAATGTCTCACAAGAACCTCGCGATCGTTCGGCCTTTGTAAATTCGACAAAGCAAAGAGAATAAGAATTTCTTTTAATGTCGATTGCAAAATAAAAACAAGATTACATTAGGTATAAATATAAAAATCCTATAGTAGATACTGTATCCTCGTAAGCTTCCGTCCTAAACCATAAATCCTAAAGTAATTGAGTAATTTCATTGTTTCTTTTTTCAATCAATTAAAAATTAAAGTAAAAAATAATAACTAAAATATCAATTTCATCAAAAGCTATAAACGTCATAGTAACAATATTATATCCATATGTTTATTGCAATGAGGGGTATAGCGATCGTTATTTTCTTTTAATAGGAAGTTGCATAGCCTCAGGGGTTAGCTTCAGGCTGAATACCAGGGAAGGACGTGGTGACTTGCGCGGAGAAGCTCTGCAAGCGTTTTGGTGAATATTCGCGGCAATAAATATCGGTCGCAATTTCCCTAGAGAGATATATATATATATATATATATATAGTGAACGATAAAGAAACAGAGAGAGAGAAAGAGAACAAAGATGGGCAAAATTCTAGTAGGAAGAAGAGCCGACGATCTCGTTAGGGTTTTATATATCGGTCGCAATTTCCCTAGAGAGATTAGCCTCAGGGGTTAGCTTCAGGCTGAATACCAGGGAAGGACGTGGTGACTTGCGCGGAGAAGCTCTGCAAGCGTTTTGGTGAATATTCGCGGCAATAAATATCGGTCGCAATTTCCCTAGAGAGATATATATATATATATATATATATAGTGAACGATAAAGAAACAGAGAGAGAGAAAGAGAACAAAGATGGGCAAAATTCTAGTAGGAAGAAGAGCCGACGATCTCGTTAGGGTTTTATAGGTTGGTGCCCAAGAAGAAGACCCTCTCATTTTCATTTTATTCCTCCTGCCCGCCCTGTTATATATTCCATCCCCTCGGTAAGAAGCAGTGCTATTACCCTGTGGTGTAACCGTATTTCAACATACTCTCGTACGAATAATGCCAATTGAAAATCTATTTACTTTATTATTTAATTTATTCATTTTTTTGTTTAATATCCCGATCAAATTAATCTGCCCGTTTGAAAAATCAATAAAATCCGATATTACCATTACCATTATTATACTTGTGCCTGGGATTTATCATGTCTGTGATAACTGATAAGAAAAAGCTCTCGTGTCAATAATAAGTATAGTATAAAACAATGTAATAACTAAGGTGTACTAAAGTGAAAAAAAAATAAATATAAGGCTAATCGAAGTACTACGTGAACGACTGGCAATCGTAACTTGGAATTGACAGTTAATTTCTGTAAAGCAAGTAAATTTAACGCGACACACGGCGCGACGGCAATACCGAGTCACGGCCGTAGTTACGCTTGGTGAAGTATCAAATAAATCAGGGCTATCGTTAGAGGGTGGTCGTATCACGAGAAAATCGAAATGGTGGCAACGTTGCTCGTATAACGGTAACTGCTAATAGTTACAGCAGCGAGAAGACAAAGTAAATGTGCCAGATCGCAAAGCTGGAGGATCTTAACGCTCGCGATGTTATAATTGCTAATTTGTATTCCATTAGCTGCTAATTGCCAATATCACGCCCCTTTCGTTACGTGCGTCGCTCATCCTTTTTCATCAACATTTTACGAATTAACGATCCCACCGATAAACGTCCATTGTATCGATACTGTATTAAGTGCAGGTAGAGTAAAAATAAAAATAATAATAATTCATCCATAGCATACGAATATTACAATCGTTGCGTATAGTATACGCGAATGAAAATATATTACTTGATACAAACCTTCTTTTCACGAAATCGACGTAAAATTAATACGCATCACCCTGTACATGAGAATCAGAAGAGATTGACCTGGAAAAATGAGAAAATTCTAAGGGACGGTAAGAGAGAAAGAGAGAAGAAAAAAAGATCACACGTAGTCGCCCAAACGAGCCACGAGAGAGCGCCTTGTCATTTCTCGATGTCTCACCATTCTGTCGCTGCGAAGCTTCGCGTACTCGCCTTAAGATTACACGTTCCCTTTGTTTACGATCTTTTTCACCCTTAATTTCTAGACAGCCACGTCATTCCTTCTCCTCCCCTACCCTAATCAGCACTTCGCTCCACTATGCTTCTCCCCCTCGACCCCTCGTCGCGGACGCAAGGCATTTTTTGCTCTAATTAACACGGCACAGTCGTCCTTTAAAAGCCACCCCTTATGACGCGGAACGCGTTCTGCTCTCCGGTATTTTGAAAAAAATCTGTAAAAAAGACTAACGTACGAGTAGTGTTGCTGTTTAAAGGCATTCCTGCTGTTGAAACTTGACAATACACACCCCTCTACCTATCATCGTCTCGCAAAGAAACTGCGTGTCTCTGAAGGTGGAGACGGTAATACAGAGAAATCCCAGGAATCGTACTCTGCGAATCGAATATAAGGGTAGCTACGAGATACGGCTCTGGATTTTCACCGTGCATCCATACGAAAATCCCTATGAGATTTTCCGATCACTTTGACTCCTACCGACTCACAATAAATCACTGAGGTATTGGCCTCCCTATAAATAGGGATGTGTAAATATCCTCGAGGATAAGGGGTGATGGGTACTCGTTGATTCCCGTGATAAATTTTCGCAAAAATTATTGACGGAGAATGCAACGTTTATCAGGGTGAATATTTAAGGGTGAAAAATCTTCTTACACGACTGTATAGTTCCGTACCACATGTATAGATATAGCTCTATGCACCTTTCATGTATAAAGAATTTATTGGTTGAACCCTGCGATGTTACGTAGCTGGGTAGAAGTGGCACAGAAGTAATATATATGATTCGAGATAAAGTCGTGTTTCATACACGTGAAGCCATCCCCATAATGGCCGATCCGAAAAAGAAGTCATTATGATTCTGCGAGACGCAGCTCTGGCCAGGACATAACCTTTAAGGGTCGCTTCGACGAAAACATCTACACGACATATCAAACCACCCCTCGAGACTCGCTCGTCGTTCTACCTCGTAACAGCGGCGAATCTTTTGACCACATTTTTGGATAACGATGCGAATATCGATCATACGTCCGTTTGGCGCACGCACATTTTTATCGCATTTTCTCAGCCACTTTCTCACTCCTGAGAATCCGTGTAATCCTGCAGACAGCCGGAGTGCAACTACCCACGGGAAATCGATTTTTTTTTTTTTTAATGTCTTGTATCGTTACTTATTTTCTATTTGGTGAATCGCCACCCGTCGAATTACGACAGGAATGAAACGTTCGAAGCTTGGATTTTGTAAAGATGTCTCCGGGTAATTTAAAAGGGAACTCATAGTAAAAATTAAATACAGGTATACTGGTACTTGGAGAAAAGTTATCGAGAACTGATTATAGACGCTCATTCGTCTAGCGTATAGGCAGATATAGGTACCCTACACTGAAAACTGTATTATAGATCACTAAAGATTTCATGATTTAAAACTAATCATAGGCTCCCTCTTGGATCTTGGAGCATTTTATCAAATTCCTATATACCATAATCTATACGAGATTATTAAGTTCGTTCACATGGGAGCGTCTGTCACTTCGGGATTGAGTTTATTCATAGATAGAACATATCGCAATAGGGATTTACTACGTAGAGAGTTACAGGTAATAACAATGCTGGGTTCATTGACAAAAAGTCAAGATACGCGTTATGAGAATATAATGAAATAAAAATAATAACTTTACGAAATTTTGTTCCCTCCCGCAATTCTTTGTCATTGTTATCCCACGCGTAAGTCCGCGCATGCGCTGATACTAATCTACTGCAATCTCGCCGTGCTAATAAATCGTCAGTAAATGTCGTGTATCGGGAGCGAGGCTCGTTTCGCAAGAGGCTTTCCTATCCGTTGAGCTTCGCGAAGTTTACAGGTCATAAATATTCTAGAGTGTTACCGGAACATCTTTACACTCTTTAACTTCTTTAGTCGATGTCTCAGCGCCTATACAACGTAACCGCCAGGCCGGCTTGGCTGGCTGTCTGGTACTTGACGGTACCGGCTCCACTTCGGACCAAGTCTCTGGACTTTCGAGAGTTCGGTAGATAGTTCGACGTCGTAAATAGGCTTGAATTATTCATGTTGGAAAATAATTCATAAAACGGAAAGGGCCTGGCGGGGCAAACCATCCTCCGCTTTAGCTATCCGAACTACTGACGCCCAAACCAGGGCGAATTCGCGTGAATTACCAAAAAGTGAAAAAGGAAACAAGAAAAAGTTTAAGGGAAGAAGGACGAGGTACCCGCGCGAAGTTACATTCGGATTTAAATATGTAATTGAGTCTTAGAGATTTCTCTAAAATTTCCCTGACATTTTCACGCTGTATACTTTTAAAAAGTTTTGCGATGAAAAGAGACTTTTATTTCAGAATCACCTTATTCGTCCATATATAAATTTATACATACAGCTATATATGTAACGAATCACGGAAGCTTTTCCAATCGGCTAATATCTTAGCTTTTCTCGGGTATCATTTCGTTTCCCAAGGCATCGGCCTAGGGTTGAATATCGTACCACTAGCCTGGAAAAGATTCCGTGTATCGAATTTATTTCTGAATTATTTAATATTTCTGGCTTATTGTAATTTTCTATAGCGCAAAGTCTCGTGACCCTGGAGACCTAACAGAGAGAATCCGCGTGTTCTCGCTTCTCGGGAACTCGTGTATCGTCGCGTGTATTGTAACGTGTTCGTCTCGCTTCTCGAGAGTTCACGTATCGTTTTGCATTTCGTATTTCGTATCTGGTATGTTGTATATTATATTTTGTATTTCGTCAATGGAATCTTGTTAAGATTATTATTTCACTTGTTTCGGAATTTCGTACTTGTTAACTATTGCATTCTAAGTTTGTCCTGAATAAAAGGACCGTTGTTATTGTTTTCTATATCGGGTTCTCACTCTTCTTTCCTGGCTACCTTACCAACACCTTGGCGTTCCCTGCCCCTCTGCCATTCCCTCATCTGAGTTAGTTCGGTTGCCGTACTCTATTCTTTTCGGGGATTTTCGTAGTCTCGTTACGTGACGCAACGGTGCGTCTGGCGCCCAGTCGGTGACTTTCGGTATCGCGTCCCGGGGGAATAGAGCATTATATTTGTGGCGTAAAACGCGTCGGGATAGCTGCGTCTCGGCGAGTAGACTTTGGGGTTAGATTACGCTTTAGTCTCAGTTTTATAGCACTGGCGAATAAGTTGAAGTATAAAAATTGCGTCACAATACATATACATAGCCAATCCACGAATGAAAAACAAAGCCCAGGGGACTCTTTTGTATTGACACTCATAAAAAATAGACCCCTCCAAAATACCTTTTACTCGTGGCTGAACCGTATACCTAATGTTACCAATATTTGTACAAGAAAGTACTATATTGTAGTCCTTTCTTGAATTTACGTAACATTTGCCTAAAATAATCGTACGCCACCCCTGACTTAGAAAATGTGTTATAATTATAGCGGTATATATATTTACCACTAATCGATAGCATAATCAGCTTTAGATCCGGTCAATTCATTAAAGTACAATTCCACGTACGCTTTGCGATTCTTGGAATAAAATTCCATATATTTTTTTTTATGATTTCATACATAAACCCACTTATGCAACCGGTCCTACAGATACAAGCAACGATAGGTATAAGTACCTACGTATCCATATGTAACAGTTCGACATGTAAAGTTTGAAAACTTTGAAACGATAAAAAATAATAACACACTCCCACATGTTCTATGCGGTTGGGCCTAAAAAAATAAGCAATTCTAACAATTCACCTATATCGCTCGCATAACGTATCAACTTTTTAACAAGATATCATCGCGACATACCATTTTGCAATACGTTACATTTCCTTCGTGGCGCCCTTGTCGTACAAAAACGAGAGCGAATTACGTATAAAAGTAGCTATATAACATAGAGGGTGCGTGATGCGGTTACGGTGAATAATGAAAGAGCTCTATTATGATTCGCGCTCGTTCCACTGGCAATTAGGTCTAAGCATATTGGTTATAAACTGAGGTATAAATGGAACCAGGAGAATGTTCCGAATTTATGTATACACAAAGCATAAGTATATATATCATAGTTATTATATATGTATCTGTATATATATAGATAGATAGATAGATTAAAGGAACTGTTACTGCTCCAAAATCCTAGCCTACGTAAGTTCGTTCTTGAGCTTGATGGGAGAGCTTGAAAATTCCTGAAGCCAGAGGAGGGTACGACCTATCCATTAAACCTAAATAACCTAAATAACCACAGACCTTCTATCATTCAACGGATCCGTTTACCCAGAAGAAATTCTTCGGCTCGTCGTAACCTGCACGAAACTTTGAAAGCCAATTCAATTACTTGTATGGATTCTCGTACGCACACGCGTGCGACTAAAGGCAGATAAGATCAATTGAATATTTATTGGATCAGTGAACAAAAATTTGCAAAAGAGTCATTTTACCTCGAATACAAAAAAAAAGTAAATTTCATAAGCACGAACTCCTGGTCCCCAGCTCCTTGGCTGACGTCAAGTGTAATGGTCGTATACAGTGACGTAACGTTTCGTGATAAAGCTTTTTGTCAAGCTTTTACGTTAGTACCGGTCTGTATATTTATGTGGAGAGTTATTCGAGCGAGAAAGATTAAATGATAAAACGAAGCGGAAGTGGTCGGACGGACATACATACATAAAATAACAGAACACTCGCGAGACTGACGATGTTATCACTCGCTAATGAGAATGGACTCTAGAATTGAGGAACATGGGATCGATTGATCGTCTAGATCAATAATGGTCGCCATTCGCACACGTGACCACGAAAATTGCGTATTGCTATATATATCTGAAATTGTATCACGTAACCCAAGAACCTCTGCACGTACCCGAGATAAATTAAAAGAATATTACTATTTGTAGTAACTATGTAAAAAAAAAAATATGATAAAAGCCTAATCGCTAACTTTATATAAACTTGATAAATTTGGATTTGTCGATTTCCAAAAAAAAAAAATTAATCAATTACGCATAGACACTTTTCCCAACCGTCTATATATTCCTTTTTCCCCTGCTGTCTATTTCGAAGCCCAAGGGAGCAACCGCCGCTTTTGTTATTTCTAGTCACCCCAAATTCTCACCACCCAACCCATATTTAATATATCGACCCCGCTTTACAATTGTTACGTGACGAAAATTGGATCATGTTTCACATTGAAATCGTCTATAAAGTGATAACCGTCATTGCTACGAAATAGCGCAATATCGATCGAAGCTTGCGCGGGAGATTCGATTGCGAGTTAAGTTCTTTTGAAATCGACACGATGGATCCGTGAAACGATTTTCCTATATTATACTATACTACGGTATACAGATATAGTGCGATACGCTTTGTATGCATCCGCAAGGTGATATTACCTAGTAGACAATGACGTAAAGATGTAACCCCCC
>NW_014333243.1:1034945-1055705 GCF_000341935.2 Cephus cinctus | reverse complement strand
CGTCGACAGACTCTAGACTCACGCTGACGATATTGCCAAACTATCGTAAAAGCTTGCTAGTTCCACGAACCACCCCGAAATTTAGGAACAATAACATACAGGTCGTACTCTCTCACCCCTTGAAACTTTATAATACAGCAATAGAAATTTTACGTCCCCCACGTAACAGATCCTTCGTCAAGAGTAGAATCTTTGTTCTAACCTAAAATCTTGTGGTACAGAAAAAACCTGAAAGTCCCGTCCATTCATGATAAATCGAACAAAGCTTTCATAAACCTTTTGGATCGAACAATCGAGCAGCATACTTTCCTCGAGGGTTGTATTCATTATTCACCTTTAAAGCGGTCTGATGGAGCTGTTTCGTATAGGGATGTCAAACCTCGAGAGAGGGGCGAGAGAGAGAGAGAGAGAGAGAGCTCGAAATAGGGAATTGAAGCGGAAGAACGGAGCCGCAGGAATACGGTGGGAATTGTACCGGAAACGAAAAGCGTCCCTACTCTTCCATCTGACCAAACCCGAGCTAACTCAACCGATTGTCAATGAACTCGACTGTTGTTATCACTGTATATAATATTGTTATTACAGCCTCCCTCTTTCTCTTTTTCGTAGTCGCACCCTCGCCCCTTTACCATCGCAATGACAAACCTACCGCAGAGCTTGCGAAATCACGGCAGTACCTCAAAATTTACGATTTCGCCTTAAGGAATACACGCGGGACGGTGCGACGTAAATCGCTCGCGCTTTCCGACGGGCGGAAGTCTCGGATATATATTCATGGTATTCTAGTTATTCTTACGGGCCAGGAGTTTCCTGTAATTGCGTCAGCGTGGAATTACGCATTTCGCGATGACGAACCCCTCTCTCTCTCTCTCTCTATTGCGCAAGAGCGACGAAGACGCTACAGTAGGTGAAGCGCAGTGGAGTAGAGAGATATACAATAAGAGTAGGTATATACATGTATGAGGTGTTGTCAAATCTAACGAGTCGAATAGAGTTGTGGCTTCGCCTCAAAGGAAGTGACGCTTCTGCTTTTGCACTGTTCGTGAAATTTTTATTGGAATAAGAAGTGGAACGTGTCACTCTACTCCCACGCTTATCAAACTGTAAGAGTACCGAATAATACGGACACGTCCACGTCACTTCGCCCAGGCGCACTCTCACAACCCTATTCGACTGGTTGGATGGGACACTCTGTATAACGTTTTGACATAGAGAGAGAATGAGATCACCACAAGAGGCAACCTGCTGCCATATTATTTTCCGGGTTGTCGTTACTGCTAATGATGCACGAAAAAACTCCTCGCTATCGCGTAGCGATATGTAAATAGAAGAGACGGGCAACCGTGCGCAATGAGTGTTATACGTCGAGATTGCGTCACTCTCTTAACTTCCGGTTCTTCCACGACGTCACCACAACCCTTATTGTCGTATCGCATCCGCACCCTTGCATTGCTTTTTATTTTTATCGCAACTGACAGAATTATGAGTAGATTCTTGCTGACTCAGCACGTGATTTCTCTAAGATGGAAAATTCCTAAATACAACTAGGGTAGTATCTACAATACAAGGGACTAGTATTACGACACAGGGGTATATGCGTATATTACTATACGTAGTTTAGTAATGTACGTAACAGTCGTACACAGAACAGCCGTTCCAATGTATTTAAATAATTAAAAAAATTTCTAAGTATAAGGCGCATGCATATATCTTATATACAAGTAACGTGCTCCAGGAGATCGAATTGTAAATTATATGGGAATCATATACATATATGGTGGCAAAGGAAAGTATCGAGCTCGAAAGCGTTTTCAAGAGATTTGTCGCTGTTAGTTTGGGATTCTGTACGAGAGAGATAAACACGGATAAAAGTGGCTGGAAGCTTCGTAAAGAAAGCTCCAGCGCTATAGTGTGGGAAGGAATTCAAAATTTATCTTTGCACCCTTGGTGCTTCTAGAGGAAAAAAAAATATTTGAACCATTTGGCCGCAAATTCTCTTTGGTATATGACTGTATCTATATATTGTGCACATACAGGTATAGGTAGACACAAATGGAAGGATATTTGAAAAATAGCATTGCATATTATAGATATATAATGTGTATGTATACATATAGACGCAAAGAAAGTTTCATTTGTAAAACGCATAAGTGGAGGCAAATGTAATATAATATTGACACGGGGTATACATGTATACGAATAAAAAATGACATGGGTTTTCTCGACTTCGTAAAGTATGGATTCTTTATATATTCTTCATATTGTGTGATAATGTTATTTCTATATTTCGGTGAAAAATATTTTGAATATTTTACTGTCTTATTCTTGCGGTTACCATGCGTCGAGCGTGTCTATTGGTATTTTAATACTTTTGGACTATAGTCCAAAGCATACTGTCTTACGAGTACTTTATTTTAAATTTTAAAAAATCCAAATACCTTCGTATAACGTATTGTACCATATTTTGTCGATAGTCTCAGCTATTTACCAAGTGGAAAAATCGAATTTCACGAACGTCAGACATACGAGGATCTACATATGCTTAGAATTTCGGAACCCTAAGAGTCACTCGTGTGTACTGGGTGGAGTCAAAAAATCATGAAAGAGGATATGGAAAGGAGGGAAAAAGTAGGAATACGCAACACAAAGTTGCCTGTGGTAAGCGTAGGATGGCTGATAGAAAAAAGAAGGGACAGAAGGTTTATGGAAAAATGCTTAAAGCAAGATGGTTACCGAGTGACAAAGAAGAGCGTAAAAATGGGAATTCAAAAAGGGATGAAATCTTGAAGGGCTGTAAATTTTACGAACAATATTTCCAAGTACTACTTTGATTTTCCATTTGGTCTCGATTGAATATTTAATAGCAGTGAATATAGGGACATTCAGAAATTTCCACAATGAGGTTTCCCCTTCTGATGTATGAAAACGGACTAGATAGATTCAGGCGATCCCAAATCTACTGGGTGACAGACACAAGAAAGTACAAGAAAAAAAAAAAGAAGAGCGCGACAAGAACTTTGGGTATAATAGCGAATTTTTCATGACGTTTGAATAATTACGAAACGAGCAAATAATTCACGAATCCAAAAGCACAGTCAACAGGGGCCAACCCTCTCTCCAGAAACAAAACAGCCCCTGGTGGCCGGGATTCATAAAATGAATGGAAAAGGTCATGTCACGCTGTATGATTTTCCCTCGGTCGTTAGTCATACGAAATAAAAAAAATCCATTTTGAAATGTCCGAAGGACCGCTCCTGTCATGATTTCCAAACTTTTTTATTTCGTTTTCATTATTATTTTTCATAAATCCTATGACCGAATTAGTTCCAGAGAAATTCATACCCAGTACCGTTTCTATGGACCAAAGGTTTTCTCAAGTACCTGAAGTTCAATGCTAGGATGTCGGAAACCCGTAGTAAAATTGTGGGAATTAAAAAAAACCGACTCGTTAAATCACAGAACACGCATATATACCAGCAAACCCAATTACGTGCGAACATTTGATTTTTCCAACTTTTAATTCAAAAGTAAAGTTGCCCAAATCCGCTCGTATTTAGGTTCTCTACGTGGTACATCTGGATCTCCACGTGCCCATTTAAATTTAATAGTTACAAAGTCCACATTTTTTCGTGCAGTGTTAACAATCCTATAGAACATATATATAAGAAATTGCATTACGTATCATTATATTTATAATTAGCAGATCTATTATGGAAAGTAGTTTGTTTCGTAATTTCAAGCCTCGAAAAAGCTATTCTCCATTGTCGAAAATGGTCACTCATGGTCGCGCACTGTAGTCGAGGGAATATGTTCGTGAAAGTTTTACAGAGAATACTTCGCATTAATGATTCGGAGCGCAGTAATATAAAGTTGGAAATTATTGTTGCGTAATGCTGCCAACCCAAAGACAAAATAGTTAAGAACGGATTATAGTAATCCAAAATGAAAAAAAAAACATTGCGAAAGCCGAAACCTGCGCCTACGACAAGAATATTTTCCACCGTTGTGTAACTATGAAAATTATATCCAAACTTTTTAACTACTGTGCGTTCACGTATGGGTCAATTCTTTTCAATTAGATTGCTCGTTAAGAGTTACCATGCGAGAGACTGCACGATTATCAAATATTTTTCCTGTGCCAAGATAGATCGTATATATGTACATATTTGCCGTGGTTACGTAATCGTATACAGAAAACGTTTGGAAATTGACGTCCGCAGGGCGTCGAGACGCTCCTGAAAATCGAATATCACCTCGGGCAACTTGGTCCTCGTCATTTCCTCTTCCCGTGGTAGGTTATTTTTCGCACCCTTGCTTATGCTTCAACGTTCGCAAAATGCATTGAAAGGAAAACAGAATTTACCTAGAAAACGACACAGCTTGCAGAATCCCATCCAAGCGGTTTGCGGTTTAATCCAAAAAGAATAATTTTCATCGGAAAAAATATAAGGCATGATAATAACCCGCATGAAAATTTTCAATTGCCAATAATTCTTTGCCAAAGATAAATCTCTTACAAATGATTTTCGTTAATTTGCCACGCGTCACCCTTGGCAATGGCAAATTTTCCTAGGGCACTTCTACCCTAATTAATGTGTAATATCAAAATTTACATTAAAAAATAAACCAACCAATATACCCCTTGAAAGCATACAATTTTTGTATATTTCATTATATCTGACAGGAGAATATCATCTTTGCAATACGTAAGTAGCATTATTAATTACATCCAGAAAAGCATTATTAATTTTATCCATTACGTATTAAGCTGAGAGCATTATTGTTCCCAAAATCAATCAATAATAATCTTTTTCCTGGTTTTTTTTTTTTTTCTTTAAGAACAGCCGCTCAGCCATTAAGTAGGTTTAGAAATGTTCAATCATCGACAAACCTATACTGAAATATTTGAATAATCAGACTGATCCGAAGATTTCGCAATATTCGCGAAATTTTTTATATTCCATTAGCAATATTATGCAGAGATCACGCTAGAAATAATTCATACGAAATTTGCGAACGCTGGTAAAACTACTATATTGAAATTAGCAAACCCGCATGTCTGACGCGTACCAGGTAGTACTTCACACATCATGCGTGTGGAGGAAAATGATTAGCAAAAAAAGGGTAGCATTAAAAAAATAAAGGCAGGAGAGTCTGTTATAAAATTTTACATATCTTTTCAGCCTACTAGTCCGTTATGATAGAAAATACACTGTATACAGGTTTTGATAGATTGAACGAATAAGAAGTATCGCGTTTGAAATTAGATTGTATTTATCGCAACGCGTTTACGCATCAATTCGCACGCAACGTACCGACGGAATGTGTGCAATGCACTTGAAAGCGAATCAGTTCTCCCTTTTATTGCACCCTCGTATAACACAGAAAGTCAACCCCTTTGGTCTAGACTCTGAAGAAATAAACTCCCTACATACGTATACACACGTGCATGTATATTCCTAATGAGAAAATGGACTTTCGCTTTCTCGTTTTATCACAGCGGAAATCGCATAATGAGTACATGCCTTGAGAGCGATATATGAAATATAACAAACACGATGAAGTTCCTATGAGCTTAGATAATTGTATAAAATTTTTGTCATCTACGAAGATGATCTGTACATATGGACGTAAATGGCTGTCACGTGAGAGGAATAAATGAAAAATTATCAATAAATCACTGTTGTTCATACTTTGATGTTATTTCTAACCCATGGTTATTGTATAAACGTATGGATAAGGGTTGATCAAAATATTTATATTTGCTTACTGAACGCATGAGATGATCACCGAACCGAATGGCCTCCGTGTCACAGTCGCATTACGATTTAATGATACAGAAGCAATATTAATGCTGAGCAATCAGTAACGGTCATTTCTGCATCGCGTTTCCTGCGATTAGATCGACGTGGAACCAGCATGGCCACAGTTTGTGTATCTGACTCGTGCACAGACATCCCGAATACCAACTGTGTATTCGCGAACATGTTTGAAATTCAACGGTAATCATAACACGTTACTGGGAATAGAATAGCTTTATCGTGATCCAAAAGTACGGAGAACGTGCACCAATTACGCTTTACGGGGTGTTGCAAGGGTAACAGAAATCAGTATCTAAGGGTTCGTTCGATCACGTTCCGAGTTGCGTTTCAATGTTACTAATGACGACTGCGGTATATTTTCAAGTGACTCTTCTTTACCATGCTGGGAAGTCTCATGGAATATCTGGAACTTTGCCAGTGGTTACTTGAAAAGTAAGAAGTCGAACTGAAATACCGCGCGGAACGATGCACCCTGATCCTGAACCTATAGGGAGAAATTGAACGAGCTGTTTGATGAAATTTTGATATTACGTAACAAAATGACAGATTTTTATACATATAAGAGTATAGCTGATAGTAATAGCTGGTTTTTACTATCAAATGGGAACCACCTGAACATATTTTTAATATGGGCATCAAATGAGCGCGACTAACTTCACGTGGTGTACTTAGGGCTGAATATGTTAGTTTTTGGTATATGTATATAATAAAGAAGAACCTTCGAAATTTATTCTTGGTCTTTCGTAACTGGAATGTACACCTAGAACGTGACCTGATATACGTATGTATATATATATTTATCGGATATATATATATATGTATATAGCCTGGTTACTCGGGTGTCTTATACATACAGGATCCTTCAAGAGCAAACGTACGACACTGAAATATCATCCACCTTCCTTCCGAGGGTTACTACTATTTCCAACCCCTATTGATCCGTTCCTTCGTGCCACATTCGATATCTCCTATGGTACGTTTAAAAACTTTCATCTTTCATAGATTTTGGAATTCATGATTACTTTTAGAAAGGGATTCTTAATAGGTGTTCAAATATAACAATGGATTCTTCAGGGACTGACGTCAGCTCTCAATTCTTACTCAGGACGTAAATGATATATCTGTTATTTGTGTTTTTATTGAGAACGCTATGCATACATATATATATATATATATATACATATACATATTGAAAGATAGAAACTTTTATTCAGGGCAGTATAAGCGACGCCGGAAGAAACTTTCATGGAATATAAATTCACGGTACTAGAATCGAGATGCTCTTCTCTGCCATTTTGAATTTTCCTGGGAAGGAAACGCTTGCAGCTTTTGACGAGTGATGGCTCCAAGAGACATCCACCTTCCTTCTTTATCCAACCGAAGGAAAATGTTTCCTAGACATCCATTGGCGTCGTCGCGGCCAATTTGTTCCGAAAGGTCAAGCCGTCCGATTTCCGGAAGCGAGAATGTCAGCGTGAAACGAAATTCCCTGAACCGTGAGATCCGTGAAGAGAAAGAAAGGCGGGAGGGTTTGAGCGAAAGATTCAGGTTCCGCAATCCAGATCCCACCCGTTATTGTTTTATCCAAAAATGAGGGCTTTGAGTCGCGGTCACGGGTTATCCAAAACAAAACGCAATTTAGTGGCACTAGCAACCTTTTATCCAAGAACAAATGAATTGGAAAATCAAGATAGTAAAAATTAATACTCGTAGCGTTTGCAAATTCACAGCATTTTTTTGCATCGAGTGCAAACTCTAGTCTGGTACAGAGTTACATTCACGCAGGGCTGCAGCTAATACCCGGTGCAAAATAATTCTAAAAATCGAGAACGCCATTAGAGAAATAATAAAAATTATCATTTAGTGTATGAAATACGATAACGTTACTTTTGATATCCGTCACGAAACTCCGCCGATTATATGATAAGCCCAGTATGCATAATAGGAGATGCATCTACCGACACAAGAATATTATATTTCCCCCAATGGAAATTGCGTTATTAATTCGTTTTCTGCACATAGAAATACGCATGGCTCAGATGAAAAAGAAAATTGATATATGACATAATGATACTTCCAGCTTCACAAAATCTATGAATTTATCTCATATATAATACCGAATAATAATTTAAATTACATATTGTACCCAGGCAAACATACCCACTGTGTATACAGTTACTATAAATAGATACAAAGCATAAGCTCACCTTCGCATCCCGACTCTTCATCTCCTGTCTCTTGGGCACGATACCGTCTCCATCAGCGTACACTAGGTTTCTGATAACTCCGTTGAAGCGTGGCTCAAATATAACACTGGGCAGAGCAAGTAAGGTCAACTTGCTGTTATACCAGCTAGGCATTCCGCCTATGTAAACATCGGAATTGCCGCCTAACTTGCCGAATTCAAATTCCTTGCCACGTGACGTAGACGTAGAGCTTACGCCGTCAACAGTCAGGGTAGTGTTTTCGTTATTTCTCGTTATCTGAACTTTGTGCCAGCGACCATCGCCAAGATCATGACCTACGGTGACAATCTGCGCACCACCACCCAGGTTATACCTGAGACGTAGTGCACTCTCGACAAGCTTTATCTCGAAGAAGTCATAGGTGCCGCCGTCGTCGGTATACAGCAGCAACCCGTTACCCTGATCCGTCTTAAACTCAAGCTCCAGGGTGCCGTTCAGGGCAGCGTTCCACTTACGGAATTGTGCATAGCTCGTGGCGGATCCTTCCAGGACGAAGGACAAGGTCTCCCCGAAGATGAGGGTAAGCGTCAGTACCAAAGCCAAAATAACTCCCCGGGAATTCATTTTATGCCTTGTATTATTCATGCTTCCGAAAGGGCTTTTCAGCTTTAAATAGGTCGCGCACTGTATTTACCTTATAAACGTGAATGGCCTACTTATTTATATATAACTATCTTTTATATATACCAAAGTATATGTATATGCAGATGATACATATTTATACGTATGTATAAATGTGAAATAAATGTACGACTGTGTATCTAGTACGAATTCTATGTACAGGTATGATTATACATATCCAAGAGTCTAAACTATTTTACGTTAACGTTGATACAGCGTGTACCTAGTATATACGACGGTACGTATACACGTTATATGAGACTCTATTAATCGAGTTAACTAAAACAGTTAACTGACAGTCCCTCCCTACGTAATAACGAGATGTCCCTATATACCTATGTATTAAATGTTTTGGTAAACACGTAAGACCGTGACAGTAGTACGTTAATATTTTTGTAAGATAATTATTATCAAAACTGTTCGATATCCCAGTAAATTTTAACCTCTCCTTAGCCGCTCCAAACCATACAGTGAAATACAATTTTGTTGCTGTTCATTTTCTTCTTACATGTCGACAAACACTCATTCGGCTGGACACAGTTCACTACGTTGCGTAGATTCGGTCTCCTCTTTCACGGTTTAGCTTCCTCTTCCAAGGGTTGGAGGGTCGTCAGCAAGTCCGAAGACGACACGTTGATGAGAATGACGTGTCTCACTTACGTACTATAAACATAGCGACCTAGGAAGTCGTATCGTTCCCGGGTTATCATCCACTGGAATCGAGAGCACGAGGTTAGTTGGAACGTCGAGCATGCTACGTGTCGTAGCTTCCTTGCGGAGTCCCACCGCGACTATCTAGCATCTCTTCGCCACCTCAGAGAATCCTTGGCAAGGACGTGATCGAAGTTTATCGTCCACGCGTTCCTGGCGCTTTTCGTACGTCAGAATAGACGTTAGTCAGACACTCGCCAGGTACGCGAAGTTTCGCATACAGTCTCAAAGTGATCCTATCGAGATTGACACTGCTGAACTATACGCTCCTGTATCATACGAGTTCAGGACGTATACGCAAAGAGATACTGCACTTATACGGTTCAGGGATCTTCGACAGGGCAGTTCGCAATGCCTGCGATACAATTTTTCGTCGATCAACACAAAGTTTCCCACGAGTAATCCCATGTACACGTAGTTACTGTGAACTTTGTCGTCCTGGAGTTATGTCATCCTCACTCGTGCAGAGACACTGCTGATCTAGCGACGCGTAGTCCTGTTTATGATGTAACACCAGAGCTTGAGATTTCTTTTGGAAATTCACAAAATTATTAATACACTTTTAACGAAGCACAGCACCCCGTTAACGCGTGTCGAAACATCAGTCAACAAGCTGAGACTGTCGCGGACGATTGTATGTGTTAAAAAAAAAATGGTGGATAGTGTCGTGAGAGAGAGAGAGAGAGAGAGAGAGAGAGAGTGAGAGAAAGAAAGAGAGAGATGGCGAGTGGGAGAAAGAGAAGAAAGAGAGACAACGATAGTGTGAGTGCAAGTCGGGAGTAACAGAGAAAAACAGAGAGAACACGGTTTTACGCGGAGTCAACTTCGCGCGGACGTTATTTCGCAATCGATCCGGTACGTGTAGCGTATACGCCCCATTTTTCCGGCTTCTCCTGCAAGCTCCTCCGTATTTTCGAAGACTTCAGCGAGAGGGGCGGACGGGATCTCGGTAAGGTCTGAGGTCCTCGAATGCCTAGGAAGTTCTGATATGTATGCACAGCATCCCTCTGCCGATTCGGAGGTGGCTCAACCCTCGACGGCTCCCGTTGATACTGGCCTGGACTGACGGAGGAGACATCGGTTCCGACGGAGCGACGCCCCCGACGCCGACGCCTCGACGTACACTGCACGCAGGCGCCGTATCAGCGCCGCATGTATATCTATACGGGGGGTCAGAATGATAGGGAGCACGGTTGGCTAGGTAGGTACAGTCGTGGGAGGATGTTGTAATACGCAAAGAGTACACTGGAAAAACGAAGGTGGGATTCTCCGGGATTAAGAGTGAGCACAGAGCGATAGGAGTATCCTCACTGAATCTCGACGTTCATCTCCGCCATCTGCTGCAATTTACAAACGCTGACCCCGGTGTCAACGCTTTTGTTCCATGCGCTGATACCTGCCCTTAGACGTATGACGTGTCAAGCCTGAAAACAGAGCGGAGCATTGTCGTTGGGACTTTTTAGTAGCGTGACAGATGATGCAGCGGAATTGATCAACGCTTAATTTGTCGCTGGGCATAGTGTATAAGGTGATAGTCGGACAGCCCAGTTTATGGTGTAACGGTCAGTCCGACTAAACCGTAGGAGGTAATACAGGTGAATGTTAACCGTGTCACCGCACGCTATTGGGTTTGTAAAGCGATAAAGCTGAAGTGCTCCCCGAGAGGTCTGTGAGCTCCGAGCTTACCGACGGGATGAGGCCGATTTACTATATGCATGGATACAGGATGTGCACCTATGTATACACCAGTGACGATGACTGCAGAACAGGGTACGATGTAACAGGGTAGGGAGCTAGGGTGGCTGAAGGTGTCCAAATGCTGGAGGACGTGCCAGCAGAACTGCAAAGGTTCTAGGTGGGCTGACGTGAACTGGGGGAGGCTATACGAGAGTGCCCCTATAGTTCACACCAATAGCCACAGAGACACAGATGACACTGTGCAACGAGACAGTGCTGAGAAAGCGTGGGTCGAGCTTATGGAGTCCCGATCTACGACGATGATACAACACGAACGGCCAACATGGCTAACGTCCTATTTCAACTTTGACTCTCCTCCTCAGAAACCCCCGTCTCGGCTAGCACAGCTCCTCTTCGCTTCTTCGCCTCTCTACTTCCACGGCATTCCTTCCACACCCCCGCGTGCACGGTCCGCCAATTTCCCTTCCGCAGCTTCCCACACCCTTGGACCCGGTAACCACGCCAACGTCTCACTTAACTTCCCGCAGCTACGTCACTCGGCCCAGCTTCAGTTTGCATTTCTCTATTTGACTTCGCGTTTCGACTAAGTGGCGTCCATGCTGGTGATTCGTTGCTCTGAACTTTCATAGACGATCGATGACAAAATTAACTACCGGACAACCCGCAGCATCTGACCATTCACGCAAAATAATCAAATCAGAGGTACCAACCGTTCCCGAACTGCTGTCAGAGCCTTTCTCGAAGGTAACTTTAAAAGCATTCCAGTCGATCTCCATACCGCGTGTTACTCTCTTCTCTAATGACTTGACGAGGCTACAACTTCCTGTCGTAGAGTCATAATCCGAAGGACTGTACGATTTCAAATTTCCGTTTATCTTCCTCTTGACTCTCGTTATTCGCTTCCTGAGCCAGGGTCTTGTTCTCTGCTGACATCCGGTTGCTGAGAAGTGGACATGCCACTTACTCCGAAAGCTCACGTTCTTCGAAAACCGTGAGAACATTCTTGTTTTCTTGAATAAAGTCATTGGATATCCTGGTTCTTGGTTCACTCCGAATTCTACAGCAACACTGTAGTAGATTACGTAACTAGCTCGCAGCTTCTGCCGGGGAATGAGATCCAACCAGCCAAGCGAAGGGGTGGCAAAATAAGGGATGAGTGTGGCCAAGAAGCAAGGGACGATGGTGTTCAACGAAATATGCTCCTCACGTACCAGCACCGCTTTCCTTCCGCCATACTTAACTATTGCTACTACGACTTGAGAACAGTTAACGATTTTATTAATAAAACTACGTCCGGTTTTTCGCAATCTTATATTTTTAGACAACCGTAACGAGATGGGTTGACGGTGAATTTTTGTTTTTTTTGAAAGAGAGAGATATGAAATCCACGCAGCTCTACGTATATTCTCTTAACTAATAGAATGACCTGTTATAATACGCAGTTGGAGATTGTTTATTGTTCCTGTAGAATGCAAACATTTATAATGTTATCTTAGGCAATAGCACGAGGAACTTGCAAATTTAGGTTACATAGTACGGCAGTCGGATGCAATCAAGATTTTTCTATTCTTTGATATATTATACGTTTTGAAACTCTAATTCCCGTTACTGAGATTTATGAGCTGGAACAGCTAAACGGCTTTCTTTTGGTCCAGACGAAATGCTTGGAAAAAGGTAATCCGAGATACGTATGGAAACGTGCGTTTTTGTTGAACCTTAATAAGCGGTCGACATATGCTAAATGGATAGCATAAATTTAATTATCGCCTAGTAAGGTTAGGTTACATGCATGTAATAAGTACCACGTCTACACGTACTATAATAGACACCTCAAATAATTCTACTGTAAATTGTATATTTACTATTTATTCTTAGGTCTTTTCTTTTTTATAACGAACCATTCCAAAATCCAATTTGCCCTATGTGCTACGTGTTATTGGAATTTCCGTGAACCTGGTAGTAATGGGTTGTGATACTACAAAATCGAATTTCGACAAAACCATACAGTTTTGCACGTTAGTAATCGCGTCACAATTTTACACAACTCCTCGACAATAAATCCTTTTTGTACCAGCTTGTAGGCAACAGACGTCTAAATCCAATCGGACAGTCTGAAGCCTCGATCGCAATGGATTTCAGGGAATTTCGAAATTCAAAAGAGCTTAGCAAACAGGAGAGCGGTAAAGAGCGAACATGGAATCGGTCGTGGTTGGGCCAAATACGAAAGGGTTGATTGAGCCGGGTAAACTTCGCGATAACTCTTAGTACACAGTATGGACTGTCTTACCCCTTATCAATGCCACCACCATAACCAAATTTATTACTATAATCGATACAATGATTGTCATAATAACCTGATTCGTTTACTAAACCCCTCCTCAAGCGTGACCTAGAAAAAAAAATCAGACCCACCAAATTTCAAAATATAAAATACAAAAATGGAAAACAAGGATGATTTAAGTTTATCCTCCCATCGATGGCCAAGTTGCGCAACAATGACTCGACATTAATAACGAAACAGTCTACCCGGCGGATCTGTTTTTGCAGTAACCCAGACGACGCCTACGACTCCATAGCTTATACTTACTCCTCCTCGTGTACGCGTCTCCTCGAAAATAGACTAAGTGACTGCCACACAATAAACCATGATCATCCGTCCGACATTGTTTTTAACTATCGTCGTGTAGATAGTTAGACTGATATTTCAAGGGTTGCTGCGTACGTCTGCTGTATTATGTAAATATATAACAGTTCATCGGGCTGGTAGTAATTCGCTGTGACCCTATCTAGGTAGTTTTACGTCCATGTGTATATTTCCGAATTTTTTTTTTTATTACGCTATATTTTCACGTGGGTATAGTGAAAATATTTTCTTTGAATTTTCACAAGGGACCGTCGCAACATGTAATGTTACGTCTAGACACCCTAGGGACGAGGTAGCACGGATAAAAGGCTTTGTAGAATGTCGAACTTTTCAAAGGACGAAAGAAGACCTTTACTATACAGCTAGTTGTCCGCCGATTATTAACAGAGTCAAAAGGACCGATCAGACTTGTTTTAATGAACGAACCATGTACGGGTATATCGAAAGTTTGATTGAGGTATCGACAAAGCTGATCTGGATACGGTGATGTTATCGGTACGTTTAATGGGATATATTTGAAGTTTTCTGTCAGTTAATGGATAGGCAGTTTTAAATGTAAAAAGTTGCCAGTCAGAAAAAGCGAACGGAAGGCTGGTCAGAGCTCTGACGTATTCCCGATAAACGAATTTCTTTAATTTCCTATGATTCTTATGACTTAAAAAATCCAACGTGATTTAAGAGCCACGTAGATTGTACCGGATAAGAAAAAGAAAGCGAACGCAACGATCTGGAAAGATGGATGAGATTATTTTTAGTGATACTGATATTGGGAATTGGCTTAAAAAAAGTTTTCTATTGTTGATGCAAAAGGTACTTATCTCAGTGCTTCGCTAGCATCGTCCTGTCAGTATCAGCGCCTACAGCGCGACCAATATTATTCAGAATCGGAATGGCATCCCGTGACGAAGAATATCGAAGGCCTTTAAAATCAGAAAATAAATGGAAGCATAAGAGCGCAACGATCGCTCGTCCATTCCCGATCTAAAGGCGAAGTGGGAAATCGTTCCTGTCGGGAACATATGGCAGGAACGCATATCATTGACCCGTCCTCTCGATTTTTCATTTTCTTCCCCACGTTCCACTTTTGCGCTACCGATACCCACAAATAATCCTACGGGATGCTCGGCCTTCGTTTCTTCATTGGTTTTCATCTGCCACGTTCCACTTCTTCTCTACTCGTTTACTTTGTCTCCTGAATCTTCCTTCCTAGTGTACGACCTTTACGCACTGCTACCTATCTATGGGGTTCGATGAGAAATTTTTATGGTAAAATACGAAATAATTCATTTCCCTCGACGCTTTTACGAGCCACTACGTCGCCTGGTCAATACTGGGGAAGGCGGTCGGTAAAGAAGGGTTCTGACAGCAGTGGATAAGTTGGACTTTTTTGAAGAATATCATCCCAGAGGAATACAGAGGTACTCCTTGTAATAAGAGATAATGCCTTTAGATTTCGAAATTATAAAGAAAATTAACTTATCGGAATTTCTTATATTGTTTTATTGGCACTGAGTGAACTCGGAAAGTTTGAAAAGTTTTTTGAGTTATTTTCACGCTTCTCATTGGGTAGTTAGTGCTTCGAAACTCCTGGTTCAAGTTAACTTTTCGCCTACTCTCCGCGAACTTTCTCATTCGAAAAGGAAGGGTCGTCCCTTGAGCATGATAATTGTGATTGGTTCGTCAATTTCGAAGGGAACTCAAATATTAGGGTGGTACCAGTCGAGTGCGTATAATATGTTTCCAATGTAAGAACATTAAAATTCATGCGAGCTGTACGCAAAAATGACTTTTGAAAGTACAATATAAACAACATTCTTTCCCACTTTCTTCATTCTTTTTCCAACTTTGAAGCGCCTTTCCTCTATTATCTTCAATGTTTTCATCTTCCCGCGGATCATTCAACTAATCATCAAAAGTTTAACTTTTAACGGCAACTGGAACTAAAACTTTCACCTACAGTCTGCTCCCATGGCACATCAGAGCTTCCTAATTTTTTCTCAAGCTACGTACTAATCATTTTGAATTTATCGTCAAATAACTTCCGTGCTATTCTCATTCTCAGGTTTTCAGTATCCTTAATTCTATATTGGTGCAATAAATTCGGTACCGACTGCTCCACTGAGGTATGCAACAATATAACAGAGTACTATATTTGCGATACATCGGCATTTCAGGAGAATAACCATTCAGGAAATCCAAATTTCATTTCAATGGTGTGGCACATTTGGATTTCTGACCATTGGGTGAAATTACTGCTGGCCACCGAGTAGGATTTACCTTTACGTATATAGTATATCCAACATATCAGAATCGCGCGGCATAGATCACACGGGTATGTCTAGTCAACATCATTTTAATATTTTCTGTTAGAGGAATTAACAGCACTCCTGTACTTGGCGTAGTCCTTTACACGTAAGTCTTTTTTGTTCCTCAACAGGATATATTAAAGAAATTCTAAGCACTCAAATCTATATTGGTACAGATATAAAATGTAAGTACTTACATTGCGATGTCGCTAATCATAAAAATATATTACGTTGTCGCAAATGTTTCAAGGCATACAAATTTAATTTATAAGCCCATTTTTTTTTAAATACATAAAAATATATACAAATTTAAAAAGAAAACGCGTCGTTAATGGTGTCTAGCTTGTTGATGCTGTGTGGTAAAGGTAAGAGAGAAGAGTGTGCAGGATCATTTTCGTACCTCAGGCCGTGCGAGCAACAGAGAGGGGGAAACATGGTGCGAGCGAAACGACAAAGCGTCGCTGGTTGCGTCCTTTTCGAAGAGCATCAGTGCGAACGTGTCGGCAATATGACGCTCGTAACTCTCGCAAGGTTTGGCATTTCGCTCGCACCGTAGTACTGTCTCCGTTGCTCCCGCGGGCCGAGGTGCGTAAAGAGTCACCGCTGACTTTCCTCTCTTACCTCACCGCACGGCGTCCACAAGCAGGACCCATTAATGACGCTCAGTTACATGACTTGCACCGTCGCCTTGGCTGTACCGCCGGTTGCCTGTACTTGGCGCAAGACAATAGAATAATAAAAAGTCTCCACTATAAAATATCTAAACGCGCCAACGTCTAACTTATTTTATTACGTAGACTTTGAATTCTCTAGAAATATACCTCTCCTAGTTTGCATAGATTGTTATATGGCAATTTTGCATTCCATCGTGTTACGTGCGTACTACGTCGATTTACCGATAATTGACCTGATCGAATGAATTTATTAATCAAAATACAATATGATAGAGGGACCTCGGCAAGCTGAATATTTGGCAAACAACGTGCCAGAGATAACGAGTATACAAAAATTTGTAATATATTGACAGAGGGATGATTTTTTTTACATAAAATATCAAATAACACAGCTAACCGTTGTTTACCGTGAATAACCCTGAACACCGTCGCTGTGTTAAAATCCTACAGCCTCCATGGTGTCCAACGGAGACAGGTAAAATGAGAAATGCAAAAAAGGGGGCCTGTGAAAAAATACTTTCGAGGCCGTAAAAGAAGGTTAGGTTACGATTTCTAGGCAGTAGGTTAGAAAAGTTAAGGAAATCCTTTTTCTGCGACAGGGAGTCCTTATAGGCTTTAGGACTTGACTCTGTGGTCGTAGGCCAGTTCCAGCAGTTTGGGGTTACCGCGTTCGCGAATAAGGGATGAAGGTAGCAATGGCTCCAGGGCTCCAATGTAGAAGGGAGAATTGGATGATAACTTATCGAGGGGTGGTTACGTGGGGGTGGCAAAGGGAATAGAAAGGTCCGTAATAACCTGAAGATTGGAGATTTCGAGTATTTGACTAAAGGATGGTGTGCTTCAGTCGAATGCCCTTTACAGATATATCATATTGGGTATGCTATTGCGCAGTATACGTCAAAATTTTTTTTCCCATTCTTTTATCGCACGTCATTTATTTTCCATCACCACTCGTCATGTAAATCTCCTGACGCAAATACTACTTTCTTATGAAAACGAATGGAAACAACTGTTTATAAGAGAATTTCAAAATCTACAAACCTCATTTCAACGAAAGATCTTACGTATTGACAGGCTTGACATAACCCTTGAAACTCTCAAGTCTGCTTTCCGTCTTCGAGCTAAATCTCAGCACTCCGTCCCATCGATTTTAGCTCTTAAAGTTGGCAACCACAGCCGCGGAAGCGTCTTGCGAACTTTCCCAAAAATTTCGCAACGCTGGAAGAAAGCCGAGGTAACATTCGCAAGAGCGATGAACGGATAAGATCCAAAGTGCTGAAGTAAAATTATAAATTAATCAACAAGTCCGATAACGTAATGTTGCTGAAAGGACGCCGGTTAAGTTTTCCAGTGATTTTAACTAAATTAATAAATAATAATATCGGCTGATCCTACTAAAACGGAAGTAATTATTATTAAGCATATTATAAAATATTCGGATCTTATTGAGCCTTCGGTAACTCTAAAACCTTTGCTCCAGTTATTCACCCTGATTTCATATGAAATCCCATCGTATCGTTACGTGTATACACGTTTGAGTTAATTTTCTACTAGCCCGAAAAATCAGTCAAACCAAATTGACTTCTCGAGGGTTTTTTACTCCCACTCACGAAAAGGACGTTATCAAGCACATACGTGGCTACGCGTAAGATAACTTATATGCACGATAACCAATGTGGGGAGGTGCTGGCCATGTCTATGATTATGACTATGACGCCGTCGTATGATGGGGACGTAAAAACCCGTAAAGGAAGGATTATGGCGTGCTGCTGACAGCGTGCTGACGAGGGGTGTGACCTGTCTCAGCGTCCTTCATTCTGCCACATGCCAACCAATCCGCATCCTAAGAGATGCTTTGGATTATTACTGAATATTAGATACGAGTATGATCATGGTTAAAAGCATTCAAGTTTTACAAGCAAACAAATTTATAATTACGAACTGTTTATCGTGTATTCATATACAAAAATTATAATGATTCGTATATACTTAATACATTAATCGAACGGGAACCATATGAAATGTAGGGGAAAAAATATTTTATCCGAATTTTTATGAAAAACATTTTTTTTTTATTTTTACCGTAATTCAATGTTGACAACATTATTACTACTTAAATTTTATAATTTTACTCAAAATGGGTGGAACGAATGTTCGGGTCTAAAATTCCTGTCGAACCGGTGAACTGATCGAGGCGAAATTTATGCAGGTAATCAAGTTACAGATATAGATGCAACAATTTGCATACGTCGAGGACATCCAGTCTCAAAATTTGATGAAATTTATTTATTTTACCGATTTCGCATATGCTCGTATCAATAGTTTGTCCCGATATTCAATGGTATTCGTTTCTCATGTTCTCTATACGTCCGTCTATTCTGTATGACCCTCAGGTCGATAATTCAGTTCTCTACTACCTGCAGTTCTGCACTTGTCACACGTTCTCTGGTAGAGCTAACCAGCTTCCACTTTATTGATATAAAATATAAATTACCAGTGTCTCTCGATGGTCGAATACGTAGAGTATCGTGACAATACAGTTTCAGAAACACACGGAGCGCCATATCGATCCTCAAATATCCACGGGAAAATGGTGCAAGTATACATCCCAGCCATAAACCAGCAAAAAGGCAAGCTTGTGTGAGGGTCCTAGATATTTTTTGTTCGACAACGGTAACTCAGGAAAAAATGAAGCTACACCCTAATTCAATCCGATGCATATTTTAATCAAGCAGATAAAACCGCACAACCGACACCCCAGGAAAAAAATTTAATTTTCAAAAATTCATTCACAAGTAATCCCGCTCCTACGTATGTATGGTCACACACACTGGCATTTATTAGACTCAAAAAGCTCACGCTGGTCAGTAGTCGTTTACTTATGACGCAACCATATGATTTTCAAGCAGCATAGTCGTTACGTATATTGCGATAGTATGTAAAATCTCCATTTTACATCGAGCAAAATTTAAATTTAAACGAACGAAAGACATGTATATATACCTCATTTAATAACCTAGCAGTTGGCACATATACGCGTGGAACATCATTTGAAAGAGTTTTAAAGTGAAGTAGATACTTCATAACCAGACTATACGAAATAACGTTCCAGCCCACCCTTGAACCGGCTGCATGCTCCACGTAACGACAGTTACTTCGTGTGTCGTACTAGGCGAGCCTCCTAGGAGACCGGAACGATACCGGGTAGTCTATTAAATCTAGTCATAAATTTACTTTCCTTCCTGAAAATCTTTGAGACGAGGAAAAAGATGTCCTTTATTTATTGAAACGTTTGAATTGGCCTGCACTAAATTTATATCTACAGTATTATAACGCAACAGACGACTATTGATACATGGTCGACGACTGGGCCATCTACCTTATGTATCTTGTGAATTTTCTTATTTGCCTTGATTAGAAAAAATATTTTATAGGTTTCTATAAGTATGACACGTGTACTCGTCTTTACGTTATGACGTTTAACATACGAAGCAGTCTTTTTCGTGTCTTTGTCAAATGCCAGTTTCGTTTCGCCTCGAATTTCCCATTTCCGTTTCAGCCGCTGAAAACTGGCAAGTTAAGTGGGGCCATCTCCTGTGTTATATATATATATATATATATATATATATATATACACATATATATCGCGGTTGGCAATATCCACGCGTGGAGGACCTCTAGTCCGTCGGGTCGTTTGTCATTCAAAATAATCGAACGTTCCTACCGACCGGATAAACCGCTTCGTTGTTCCAATTTCCGTGATCCCCTTCATGGTCAAATTTGGCTCCGAATTCTTCGATCGGTTCAATTTTTTTTATTCCGAAAAGCTTTGTAGTCTAGAACTTAAAAAAATATATATTTCAAATTTGCTCTTTGTACCCGTAAGCTCACTCCGTAACTCTTCGAATCCAGATGGAAAAATGCAACGTGGTCCGTCGTGCATTTTTCATGAAGAAAAAAGAGCTAGACAGAAGAAGAAAAACAGGTGATAGATATTTCTTGAGTCAGTTGTCTCGCGGATATATCGATGGGGGGTCG
>NW_014333243.1:993300-1034825 GCF_000341935.2 Cephus cinctus | reverse complement strand
GGGAGGAGGGATGGATTTATCTAGCGGAATAATAGGAGTTGCTGCGACCGCGGCTTCGCGAAGCTTCGTTGCTTCCTAACCGTGAAATGGTTGGCAGCACTTTAGTGCCCCAGAACCAGAAGAGCCACATTCTGCTGGTATATCGTTGGATTCACTCCTAGGAGAGGAGCATCCACCCACGGGCAATCGAGCTTCACGTTAAGAGAGATGGAGTTTGAAAAAAAGAGAGAGAGTGAGAAAAAGGTAAAAGAGCGAAGACGAAGCCATTATCCAAGGGTAAAAGTAACGAGGTCGGAGTGAGATTTCTTCTTTTTGAAATTTCTCAGCCCCATCTTTCTCATCGAGATCGCCTGTTAGCGCAGCAAAGGCACATCGCTGCTTCAGCCAACGATTTCCTATACTATTTACATATATATGGATTCTATCATGAAAAGCTCGGTACACATTCAGATCGCATAGAATTCAAAATCCCGGCCATTGTTTCCTCACTGGTTCGAACACGAGTGCCACCTTGTAAACACGTGAATAACCGTGCAAACAGGATTCTGTATGGTTCTAGCTGTGAGAGTATGTAGAGAGCATAAAAAAATACGTAGAATAAACGGGAATAGCAGTATTTGGTTGTTTTTTGAAAACATTTTTTTTCAATTTCTTTTTCAATCTGCTTGTACAGTTTTCATGGAATTAGCTATACCATTTGAACTATGCGTGAACGCGAATTTTGCGAAAACTAGTGAAATTCTTTTAATCTTTCACGAATTAAAACGAGCTGCGATTTTATATATATATTTTTTTTAATCAAATATTTGATTTATACGCTGAAGTTATTTACTTTTCAAAATTCAATCTATTGATTTTTAATCATACACTCGTTCGTTACTTTTTTTTCCCCCTTTCGTCACGGGAAGCTATGGGAGAGATTAGACAATATAAATGGAGAATTCCTACCTAAGGGAACAGAACTGACCCTTCGAGGATTCAGGACTAATTGGGGTGATAATACGAAAACGATAATGGTAATCGTATTCGCGTTAATTATCTTCACCTCCACTAGGAGTAGGAATCTGATAAATATTTAATCTCTTGCCAAACTTTCAATGCTTTTCACTGGTTCACTCATTTATCTACTTTTCTTTTATGTCGTCAAGGGTCGCAGTATTAGGGTATGTTGAAACTTTTACAATTTCGACATATTCAAAAGAGCACTAGACTTTATTTATATTTTTCAAACTACTCTCCCGGCATGTTCACTCGAAAATGATTTATTATGTAGCAAAGATAATGGTTCGTCGAGACGTTCCCATCGTCGGATATCCGTTTTCTATATATAGGACGTAGACGCCTCGCCTAAATTTCAAATCATATATTCGATATAGGTAGATACTGATATTGATATATGCTTATATTCTCGTCAAATATTAAACACGAGAATATCAAACTTACACGAATTTGCGAACCAAAGTGAACCAATAAAAAATATCGGTATCTACTAATTATTAGACATTTATTTTTTCCTTCCAGTTTCTATCCAAAGTGTATGTATAATTCCAAAGACGTATATACACATAATAGCAATAATTATATATATATAATTATTAAATTGTCAAAAAATATTATAATAGCATTTTACCATGTACTATATTTTTTGTATATTTCCCAAATTACGCAATATCCACAAAATAAAAAAACAACAATATTATATACTCGTTTTATTTTTTTAATTTTTATACTTGTCCTGTTTACACGGGTCTATCATTTAAATCTACGGATATTAAAGAGTTGAACAAAAATTTGTTTCGCTATACTATAGCAATGAATTTTTGTTAAAAAAAATGGACTAAAAGGAAAAATTATTTTGCGAATTCGATGTCGTGTAACTGCGTTGCCACTAATCGTATTTCTTTTGTGTCCCTCGTATAGTACTGGATTTCTCGAGGCGATTCGTATCTTCGCCATTCTGACGATTCTTAACGACGCGTCGATATGTCGACATCGCATTTTCTCAGCCGCGGGGAGTCGCATTTGCTGTGAGCCCAGAAAATACGACACTGTAATTCTGAGCATCGGTCGGCAATCACGTTTTGCCATCAAGAACTTGACGTCTTCTCTCGCTTGAGAAACAATCAATTCCGTGACCGTATACTTATTCATTGTTTGTGTAAATTCATTTATCTTCACTAGTATCACCTAAGCCTTTATTTCTTTTTCATCTATTTCGTACCTACGAATTTCCTTTCCACCTTTAATTCAATGCATTGTAATAAAAAATATTAGAATATATAACAGCAATGATCAATATGAGAGCTTAGGAATAAATTATCGTAAAAGATTTCATTAAAATGTCAAAAGAGAAAACTTACCATATTTCATTCCTGAATAATAATATCGTTCATAAGTAGAAAATAAGGTTCGTGATGCCTGACAAGAGCGCAGAATATTTTACCCGGAATAATAATAGAATTCAATATTTTCTATAATAGACTTTTTTTATCGATAATATTTTATGTCACTTCAGAAACCCTAAAAGTATAACCAACTCAAACGTTCCATAAATGCACAAACTAATTTCTAATCTAAGGACAAATTTTTACTTTTTGTTATGCCATCGACAAGTAAAACTCAATTCCGGTGCAGTTTCTTTCTTATTATGTCGTCACCATAATAATGCACATCATGCTAGTCGAGACAGTACGAACAGTACGCACTGAAATGAAACATGGCGACCCGACCTGTACGAAGTCGCCATCTGGCGGATTAATCCAGAACGACAAAAAGCCTATTCAATTTGATTCATACCGACTTTTACAGTCTTCTGCAGGTCACCGAAGAGTTACTATCGACGCTTAAAAATTCGTTCTCAAAGAAAGCAAAGAATATTTTTTTAAATAATAACTTTTCCTCTCGTTATATACTAAAAGTTTAATCTGCACTGTATACAGAATATACAACTGTAAATCATTTTAATTTAACGTTACATAAATCTCCACGATATTTGTTATCCCCAACGTAATAGAATTCACTCCTATAAATTACCTGATATGACAATGACACTTCGATGTCTTTTGTCAGATACGTTAACTGGCCGCTGTTTTAGCTACTGATTTCCGCTTTCGAATGAGGATAATAGCTGTTACAGGCTTTGTCCAGGGATGGGTTGTTAGTGCGAAATACACCCTGGAATACAGTCTAGTATACAACCCCCTAACACGAACTGGGCGTGGCACGACAATACTGAGAGTCAATGTGTTTCTCAGATATGTGGGTACATACCTATCGGGCATTACCGACGATCTAATGCTTCAGTGTGGCAAAACTTATACTCGTTTCTCATTCTATAAAATTAAGCGTTACCTAACAATTTTTCAAATCCTTTATCCTTTTTCCAAGTATTCACATCCAGCTTTTTACTCGTAAAACTGAGGGATGACCTCAGCAGATTGACTTGTAGGAAATCTCTTAGGCTATTTGTAATTTTTAAAATACATCTGTAGCCACGCGTGATATTTGCAGATCTTCGAATATCTCAATCTAAAAAGTGACTTTCCATCAATTTTATATCGATCTTTCCTGCATCGATTACAATATAATTGTAATGATGATTTGTTTTTAATCTATAAGTGATCTGTCGCAAAATTTATACCTGCACCCATCAGGTGTCACATAATCGTATTTGCCATACATGAGATAAGACTTCCAATATTGAACCAGTCCATACATTGAAATTTTGAACCGGGTTGGTATTGCGAAACCAGTGACAAATCACACCTCCTCCCAAGGGAATTATAGTATAATCAAATTTTCTATCTACTAAAATTACCGTAACTACACGGTGGTCCTCTAAAAAAAAGTACTCGGACATTCCTTTCGACTTCAGTCCTTTCGCACGAAACAATTTATTCCTTTGAAATTCAAAGGGCGAATTCTTTCCGTGACATCGAAAATACCATCGGATATGCTCGTACGTGACTTCGAGAATTGGAACGCGACGTGTTCACGGTACGAAAACAATTTTGGCGGAATTGAAAATACTTAGGGATTTAACGCGGACAATTACAAAACGATAGAACAGGAATCACCTAACCTACAAGATACAAATAACCATACGTGACGATTATAAATTTATTTCTTGAATCTAAAAGTAAATTTAAACGAAGCGTAAAGGCGTGGATATCGAGCGTAACGATGGCACAGAGAGATTGCCGCATTGGCACGAGGAATGAATAATTAGAACGTCGGATCAGCCGGGAAAGAAAAATCGCTAAAAATTTTTGTTACGTCAACGACGAATCCGCGATCTCATTTCTGGTGCACAGAAAAAATAATTAAAATACCAAAGCCATTTCGGGATGCTGTCCAGTAATCTAATTAACGTACTGTCCGAATTAATCAATCGAGCGCATAATTAAGGATTTCTGTCCAACTTGATCTCATCTCGCTTTAAGCTTGCTTGAAAATATTCGCACAAAGGACAGATACCACTTCAGCACGTAGTTACGATCGGTCCACCTGCCGTAGGACGCTTCATCAAATTAAAATGTACATCTCTTCGAAAGTTTCACCCCAGCACGTTACTACGTTAAGATTTGCGTTATGCGAAACTTTTCCAAGTGCCAGCGGTCTAAAAACGAATGCGGCCGGGACGCAGTTAAGACTTTTCAAAACAACTTTATAAACTCCTAGAAACAAGATGAGGATCCTCAGACTCCGTTTCGTACGGGACAAAAATTTTCTCCATAACACCGGTAAACGAGTTCACTGCCGTTGCTCCTTGCGGAAGGTTCTTGGTTTTCCGGTGCGATGATAATAATTCGGAAGTTCCCACTTGAGACGATATCCACCGAAACGTATCTCCAGATTTACTAAGAACGGCTACCGTTTCTTTCGTATTGTCCATTCAGCCGTAAAATCCTATTCGAGTGCTTATAATATGCTTATGGAATATAAGATTCAACAATATATTAAATTTCATATCAATTCTCAGACACGAATGTCACTGCAAGTTCCAGTGCATTCCCGAACACATGTGTAAACCTAAAGCAATTTAACATTTACCTGAAGCAACGTATGCACCCAAAGTAATTTAACACGATTCATTCATGACTTACATAGGTGCGTGTGTATACGCCTACATAAACTATATCCCAGTTCCTATTTACTTCCCCACATCCTACCATTGATCCGTCAATAATTACCTGGCAAAATTATAACCCATATTAAACTCGGTAAACTATTCGACACTCAATTACAAGCGTTAAAGAATTTCACCGATGAGAAAAGGATATATCAATTATACTCTTGACCCATGAATACGTATACACGGCGAACTGTGTGCTCATTAAAATTTAAAAAAACTCAATTCTATCCGTGGGCGATCGGTAGGCAATAATGCATCAAGCCAATAGTTTCGCAAGACAAATTGAAACCTGATTCATTAACATGGAGAAACCAAATAGGGACTTGGTATTACTTCGATAGATAACAATAGCTGCTCCAGTCAAGGTTGTCTCAATTTACCATCCCTGGTATCAAACCCGCTCTACGTTCTCTATAATGCCGAATGTCGTGTAGGCGGATACGTTACGCAGCTTCGCGGCGGATGAGATTAGCGCCTGCGTCCCTCAGGAACACTTCGCTGTTTCCTTGATTCATGAGTTTACATACGAAATGCGTGCTGACAATCTAATTGGTGGTACAACATCGTGGGAACACCCGTAACGTACTATTGATATGACAAGAATACCAATAATGAAATAAAGATCATCAAAGTCCGTACCAATAATTTCCACATTCGAGTTGCATAAAATATTACCAATACTATATCATAAATTATTCATCGATGCCTTATATAGATATAAATAAATAAGATTAGCGAAACGTAAAGAAATTATTTTTGTTCAATAATAACAATAATGCCTAAATGATTATACGTGTACGTTTTAGTGTTGTCTGACACTAAAAAAATATTTTAAAGCATTATCATAATAGACATTAGATACGATCGAACGATTACGCAGATTAGTCACCTGCTGAATGCTGATCGATTCTGGTAATAATGTAAGCAATGAGAATAGTATATGATTATGATTACAATATCATTAAGCGTAATGATTATACACGTGTGCTCCCTGAGATCTCATTCGAAGCATAACGTCGAGTGAAGGCGTTCTGCCCACTGGATAGACTCGCGTAAACAGTAATATTATATAATACATATATACGTAGAAGCCTACATGCATAAATAAGTATTTCGATTGACTCGGCTCAACCGTAAGAGCAAGGATCGTAATTGATAAGGATTACGAATTTATTATATAAACGTAAGAGGGATAGAAATTTGTCGTCTATGCTTTGAGACGTAAATTTTTGATGCCTAAGAGTCGATAGATACCCGGAGAGAAAACAAAAGAGATGAATGAAAAGAAAAATGAAAGGAACTACACGGACGTGAATCACGTCTTATAATAATAGACGGTTTCGAATCTCAGCGCCATGTATAGCAATGGCTATGCAAATCGTATTTACACATTCGTATAACCCATTATACTCTTTGGAGTGTATAGGCAAGGCGTCGCGTAGCCTCTGGCACGTAGAAACGTTCTAGACAAATTTAGGCCAGCTTATAGGCCAAAGAAGGGTAGTTTATACGAGTAGGAAGTTGAATATCCGCATATACGTATACAGATATATTACAGCTATGCATCACTCGGTGAGATAAACTCTCTAGATATGCATAGATATTCGAAGAATAATGTCCGATCGAAAATTCGCAGATCCCCATATACGATTTTCAACGTCTGCCGACGAAGCCCTATACTACAGGGATATAAGAGACTTAGATACCTATACTGCAAATCCCACCAGGTATGAAGGTTCTGTCGTGACTTTGTGTCGCTTGAAGTATAACTTCTTTACAAGAACAAAAAATGGCTACAAAGTCCTTGCTAATGACGGCAAAAACATTTTACTTCGGTAGAATTACTTAACGCCCACGTTCAATCGTGATGCGAATACACGTATAACGATCCCCGTTAATTATAAATGAATAGTCTCTTGATCATGTCAATTAATGATAGTTTCTTAAACGGATAATTATCCTTATTTACTTGTAGCATACAGAGTGTATCCAATGTGCGTATGACGTTGGGATAATTATCTCAGACCAATGGGTCGAAATGGAGAACGGTCCTACTATCTCTAAGTAACTGATAATAAGCCGTGATTCGATACGCTTATCGCATCTCCCAGGAATATTATATAGGGATACTACACTGAATGATGAATACATGCAGATCCGCGTTATCTCCAGGTTGATAACCTCCTGCTTAAAGTCTGACTACCCTTTCCGTGTCCGACCACGTCCACTATTCCTCTCCTGTGCCTATAGACCCTACGGGAGGAATATGCAGAGTCCACTGTAGAAGGGAGTACCTACAGAGGGAAAGAGAGAGAGGATCAGTAACTACGTCAGTAGAGTGACAGAGAGGCAGTGAGGAAGAGAGGACGCGGAGAACGGTACGGAGAGAGGGCGAGTAAGTAGGAGAGGAGAGAGGGACGGCCAAGCTGTCAGTGCTACAACGGTCCTCTATTCGGGAGGACGCTTTTTAATCACCTGTGGTTCTTGACAGGAGCTTTTCTAAACAAAGGTTAGTCGTTCTCTCTCTCTCTCTCTCTGTATTAAATGTTGAGCCATTTTTTGCCTATCGTCCTCCATTAGACTTCGATTAGCTGTTGACTGTTATAGTGTATAATTGTACAGAATTTAATTGGCTGATCGATACTGCATTTGGTACACAAAATTTCGTATCGACGATCGATACACCTGGAATCGGAGAGATGAGCAAGATTTAATTGGGTAATTAATTCTGATTCGGGTATTATAGTGCAGTTTCCTGTTTAGTGTATATAGGTATAGTCCTCTGCTGGTTTCATACGAAAGTTCGTTGCGCAGGAGCAAACGCATCAGAGTCGTTTCCGTGATCGACTAGCTGTAGCTCTGCGGCACGATTTTCGCGTTGCTCTTTCCCTGACGTTTACCTCTTTTCCTCTGAGATCCCAACGTGTAAACTGAATTATCTAGGGGCAAGCGTGTTCCCACGATGATTCGCGTAATCCTGGAAAAAGAGAAGATAGTTTAACTCACGCGAGGGTAGCCTTCAATAGAGACTAGCGTGATCTTCAACTTAGCAAAGCGATTCTACAGACGTTGAGAGCAATTATTATTTATTTAATTTTATCGTGCAATCAAAAAAAAATCACTCCTCCCCGCCTTACTTCAAACTATAACAATTCTTAAGTGGAGACACGCACTTGGCATGCGCTGGTTATTAATAAATTCTCAAGTACTCGTATGTCCATGTTTACATATGTCTGGGACTTGTCGGGCAGTACGAATTAACCCTAGAACAATTTATTACCACAGTCCATCATTCAGTACTCACTGGGATACTTTTGACACTGACTATCTTCTTGCTAATTCTACCGTTGCTAAGAGACACCTGCCAGACGGTAACTGTGACCGTCTAGTAGCAGCATCAATTGGAATTAACGTGACAGAGCAGATCTGAAATATTTAAATTTCAAGAAATATCTAGAAACTAAAGAGTAACAGTGAAGTCATTTTTATCCCATGTGTAGTTCTAGGGTATGGATCAACCGGCAAGTGTCAAGAACCTTGGCCTTACCAGCAAGTCACTGTCTTGCATCCAAGATGCGACGACCTAATTGCGTCATTACGCAGGAACAATGCTGGCATTAAGTCGGTCGTGCATTTGCATTTGGTCCACGGGATGTAAGTTGCCCCACGAGTCTTGGACGTAGGTGCAAACTTTCTGTGCCGTGTGAACTTATCTTAACTTGCTATTCCAAGTCTCCAGGTGCTCGCAATGAAACTACCTGCAGGCACTTTGAAGTCGTTCGTGTTTACCAGTTTCTAGGGTACTTTAAAGTACGTCCAGGTTACAGAATAAGTCAACGATGAAATTTTCTATTGAAAATTTTTGTTGTTACCCTTTGTGATATACGTGTGTCGGGAGAATTTCTTTTTTCACGGTACAGAGAGACCTGAACCCATATGCATACCATGTGTGGACACTTGCTCGTTTAAAGAGACATTTTCGTCATGCACAGATTTACCTAATACCAACGCGACGCTACCAAACTGACGACCCTGGTCACGTGCGATTATAGAGACATTCGCAGACCTATTCGTTCGATGATTCCGTTCATAAATGGTCATGCGAGTACGACGCGTAATTATAGAAAGCGAGCCATATTTGAACTGTTACTTAAATCCAACGCGACCTTCTTGGTATTATGAATTTTGCTCTAGGCCACAATAATACTTTATCTGATTGACTTAAAGGTTAGGTTTGGGACAATAAGTCTGGATTCATTTCTCTCCTTCTTTGGATAATTTTAATAAAATCTCTTGGTGCTCTTTTTTTTTTCTCTTTTTCTTTTAATATTATTATAGTATATATTCTACTGACGATAAAAAATGTCTACATCCTACTAATATACCTCGCCAAGACATTTCATTGCAACGCAATAATTTATGACGAACCATTCAACCTTCCATTCGTACTATTCGCCATAAAAGACGGCCACGGTTACATCACGAGCACGTTCTGAGTCACCCTGATAAATTTTGCGTAAAGTCCAGCCATTTGCTTCAACAAACTCACAAGCATTCTGCGTGCCGCTCATGCTGGCTCAGGGAATTCTTTTTTCGACTCTTTATTTAATACAGAAAAGATATATGACATTTTGAGTTTAAAAAATGACAGTAGCCAGAAAATGTTCGTTTATATTCGTTTGGTGTCCATAACATCCAGTTATATCTATATCAAATTATCCTAGCTAATCCTACCTATATAAAACATACTGATAATATACATAAAAGATTTTATTCCTAACGGAATCAAAGAACTTTCTGATTCGCTCACCGGGTAAACGTTGCGTTGTTTTAAAAAAGGACAACGCGTGGGTGAAATAACGGTGAATTTCATTACGGTCACGTATCTGTATTTTATACATATATATATATATAAGTGTGTGTAAACAATTTTTTCTCTCATAATAATCACTCCAGATACGGACCTACCGTTACCGTGAAAAGATAAAAGTACGTGGGTGGTCAATATACATTTACTCAGTCTCCCTCATTTTCGGACAATCTATATCGATAAACTATAACCAATCCCAATAAATAAAAAGATGACGGATAGTCTGGATGAGCGAATGCTCGCTGATTGAATCTTACCTGACTTCGCGTGTGACAGCATTGAAAATCCATACTCACAAACATCCTTCAAGTTCTCATTTTCATCTTTGGATGCAGTGGACTGTGTCGAAATTCAATATACATATATAGTATGTATATATATATATATATTTTTAAGGCGCTACTGCAATCGCGAGGTACCCTACCCACTGTCGTGTAAGCACGGTTTAATTTAGATAATGACGTCATTAAGCGTTAAAAAGTACAGGACGTAAGCCACACCTTGTCCTAGGGTGGTTCGTCATCCCCGGCAGCGATTCTCAAAGTTGAAAAAAAATGGTTCGAAAAAAATTTTACGTCAATTCTAATATAATCTTGTCTGACCTACACAGGATTAACTACTTATCGATCGATTGCTCTGCGTCATTATTTCTTATACGACTTAAGCGTAGGCGCGACACAGTCTTTAGCTGTCTTACGATAGAGAATATGCCGGTACAGTAAATGACTATGGAAGTAAATAATATATATGGTATACTGAATCCTTGCGACGTTTCTTCATAAACGTCAAAGAAATATACCTATATATGCATATTGGTAACGTGAACGTTATGGTTTCAGATTAGCCAGGGGTACCAGCCCTTGATTGGTCAGACAGCGATCGAAGGTGCACAATGGCAGCGCCCCAGGCGTCGTCTCGTCTAGAAATGCTACAGGTAAGAGTCGCCACGATTCTGTCCAATTTTCACACAGCATCCAAGGTGATCTTAATATACGGATGAGGGAGGATAATCCCACGCGACGAACAATATGTAATATATTACGGTTACGTAGGCGAAGCAAAGTTGAATGAAGAAGTGGGAGCAATCTCAGATCCCATTTCGTGTGACATGTTATTCGCAGGGATGCAAAGTGGACAATGTTAAATCCCATTTTTATATCAAGGGATAAACCAGTCGAATATCTCTCTGAATTTTTGACAAGCTATATCCGTAATCCCCTACCTGGCCTTACGAAGGAAGTGCTGGTTACGTTGGCCCACGTACGATACCATATAGCTATACGTAGTGCATACCTATATGGCACCTTGCCTTGACTAGTACGACCTAGGTAACGACCCACGTTTATGTATATGTATGTATATATCCTGCGTGTCAACTGGTATAGATCGATAGATCAAAGTTTCTCTCGTGTCGTTGGACCCAAAATCAATTCCGTCACGGTTCGTCGAAGCGCAAATGGCTACGGTCTTTGGATTCAAGATTCAAATAAGTCGAAAGGATCGATGGATGTAGGATGGAGAAAAAGATCACGGGATCATTATAAGTAACGATGATGTCAAGGTCAAATAGATATTAAAACTCGTGAAGAAATCCCGTAACTGAATTATTTAACGTCTGTGGGTAAATCTTTCATTTTTTTTATGAGCTCACGAAATTGCTCTTTTTTTTAAATAAATTTCTCTACCCTACCGAGAGGCTGTTTAACGACGTTTGTACGCGCAAATTCACTGCTCACTCCGAGCAATGAACGCCGAGTCTGTTTTCCGTGCAAGCAGCCAGTAATAATATTACGAGCAGTGCTCAAGTTTTGAGCGGCAGAAGGTACTTGACCTAATTTGTCTGGCCAACAAAGGGAATTTGGCGGTCGGAGGACTGAGGGGAGAATAAGAGAAATTAGGAGAAAAAGGAGAGCAGCTCGAACGGAGATGAAAGGATTAAGACGAGGGAGAGAGAGAGAGAGAGAGGGAGGGAGAGGGAGGGAGGGAAGGAGAGAGAGAGAGAGAGAGAGAGAGAGAGAGAGAGAGAGAGAGAGAGAGAGAGCCGTCTTGAGTAGAACGAAACGAAACTATAAGAGACGGGAAGGTAGACCGTAGACGCTTGGCTTGTCAACCGCAACTTACTGTCGGGATTGTAACCATAATGTTGTGACGTCATTTCCTCCGTCTTCGAACTCCATGCTTTGCCCATAGTGAGTTCATACCTACTCTTGTTACTACCGTCCAGAACAATTATCCCACGAACCGTATAGTGCATATAACAGTAGAGACACCAAACTTCATTCCATCATAGTTTAAATAGTAAATCAATGATCTCCGTTGAACCTGACAGTCAATCAGAAACCACCAAGACACCGTGCGATTATATTACGTCAGAGAAAGTCATAATGATAATCCTCTTTTGGCAGATTTTTCGACGAGCTAATTTTATACTGTACATAGCGTACATAGCTTAGACTGTCCAGGTATTATATGTTTTATACAGTGGGAATAGTCAATGGAGACTTACTCGAAAGAACTTTCTCAAATAATATTAATACTTCTGTACACAATGCATGACTATCCCATAGGTTACATACTGGCACGCATCGCACCGATATGCTAATTCATCAAGGATCGAATGAGTCAGGTTGACGCTTGAGCACCACGTGGGTGTCTAGGATACCTTTACACCGTGTCGCTACCATCTCAGAGTGTGACAGCCTGCCTCGAGCCGAATATTGACTATCTCGCGTGGGTTGACAGCTTCATACAACACCACCCACTTGTCAAAAAATCGATCCACCCGAATTCATATGATAGTTTAATGCATACACTATCCAATACCATTTCACATATACGCAATTTGTATCTACAGTGATAACCAGACGTTATGCCGAAAATCGACTCTTCCAATTAACACCTGGACCAATATGTATTAGCTATCATTGGTATCAGCATAGCTGGTATAGTATACGGTACAGCCAGATATCCCAGAGTATCTATTACACGGCTCCCGTTCCGAATACATCTGCAACAAGACCAAATATAGTAATTACCTCGAGTAACTGGCCATAGGACTACGTTCTAAAATTACAATTACAAATTGAACTCGTTACCCTCCTACCTTGATGACCGCGCTCGGCACATACTTGTACCTGCGACGTTGCTAACTCCTCATCAATTATTTATGCTGGGATCAACGACGTGCCTGTGGCAAACTTCACTCTAAACCCACATTTCCGATTTATTTACTCTGTATCTTTTCCTTGTTCGCTATCAGATCTTCTTCGGCATCCTTACTGTATATCTTGGTAGCTATCACGTGAGAAATTTATTTGCTGGTGCATTGCCAGTGCACCATTTTATTTATGCACTTGGATGCATCCCATGTGTGTACATGCATAACACTGTCTGCGCAGTATGTTCAATTTAATAGGCTGTTTTATATTATATGTTTTACGATCCGAAACACTTGCTTCGATTAATCGCATGCAGCGCTAGGTGTTCCTCTTGGTTGTATTTTGAGCAGAATGGTACAATGGAGAATCTTGGCTTTTGAGTCATCATGATACTCTGGACAAATTGGGTGCAGCATACTGGAAAGTTTGTTCTGCGTAAATAGTGCTAAATTATGGCTTGCACCTAACGTCGAAGCTATTATATAATTTTTATGTCGGTGGGCAGCATCTCTCGGGATGGTTAGGTCATTTTTTTTGCTCGTATGTTACGCAGCAAGGTCGGTAATTCGTGGGTATACGCAATTGTGTAAACGTGTGGAAAAACATGTGGGCGCCATTGTTTTGGCGGATGAAGCGAGGTGTTCGAGTTGATTAATTATGCGGTGAGAATTCAGTAATGTATATTTCTACTCCTTTTTCATGTTTTATGAAGTATGGCGTGTGCTAGGAATAAATTTAATGTGTTGGTGGAGTTAAAATTTATATATGATACTTCCTTTTCTTTTCGACTTTGTGTAACGACTCTTTTTTACTCCCTTTGTCATGGAATAATGTATTGTACGGACTCGTGGAACTTTATGAACTATCGCGCGAATTCTTCGAACCTTGAACCTTGAACCCTTCGTTAGGTGGGACTGTTACAACACATCGATAGAAACCGACCTTCACTCGCATCAAGTAAATCGCTTCGGTTACTTTATGATGGAATACTTATATAAGACTGCCTTTACGACATTACCGCGTTTGCCGATAACTGAGCTTTAGTATTCCATAAGATATTATCGCACTGAATAATGTATTGTAGAAAAAATTGCCATCATCATTTCAATACGTCCAATCTGACTATTCATTTATATCCGTGTATTCGTGTTTTCAGTGCTGGACACTCGTTCCTCAATTATTAATAACTCATTTGGATTGTAACAATCAATATGACAATGTGTAAAAGGCAGTATGCTAACGTCACGAGCGCTAAAATCAATGGCAAGCTACCTACGTGATCTTCCAGAAAATTATTAAGGGCTATACGATGTACTTAAATATTTATCATCGGTCTATAGAGTTTACTGGACTGACCGACAGAGTTTCCCTAAGTATTCAAAGGATAGAAGCCACTGCGCATGCGGCATGGAGAAAGCATGAGCGCCTTGAGGGTTGCTAGCAACGCAGTTGTGATAGCAACCCTCAACGGGTCATAGTTCATCATCAAATTGGCCATTTACTTGGCAAGAACCTTGCCGATAAGAAACATTAAAACGAAAATAAAGAGGAAGTGACGCAATTTATGGAGCAGCCTATACCCTGATTATTCGACTTCTCCATATATTTTTTTCGTCGTAACAGTGAACGAAAGGGTTCGTTAAAAAATCCGTGGTTCAGTGTAGACTCATTAAACATCACTCTCCCTGGACTAATTGGTGGTTTTGAAAGTGATGCAATAACAAAATCTTTTGTTCGAAGTCAGACGGTTTAATCCTTCGCTACTAATTTCACAGCGCATTAAGAGTTCTTCTGCTTCGTGACTTATCGATCGAGACCGTCGTGCGATTTTCAAGTAAATTTAGCTACGTGTTATCGATACGCTTGGCCACATGTGTGCACGCAATGATACTGTAAGGTATCGCCGTAAAACAATAGTGTAACTGTAAAAAGCCGTTGAGTACCCGCATAAATACAGATACTCGCTATAGTTACGTTTATGTTTCTTACTAATGGAGCGCTGGCGATGCACGTTTATTATCCGAGCCTAGCTGGTATAATTAAAGAAAAAAGAAGACCGAGCACTGCTCTAAGAATTTTTATGCGTTAAGAATGACCGAGTATGGCCGCGCGAGAAATCTCGCGGAAATATTAATATAACGTGTACTAAAAACAAGGGACGCGGTATGTAACTAGATGCTGTAACGACGTACTTCCGGTTTTAACGATTAACACAAAGATTTACGTCTCGCGTAAACAGCCATACCGCCGGTTGCTTGTACTTGACGCGAAACACGATCGAGTCTCTTGACTATAAAGTTGAGTGAAGCAGAATCGATGAATGGCAGCGCCGACGATAGTATATATATTGACGGAAGTGATGTCAATCCTCTGCGTCATCAATACGAAGTCTCTTTAATCGTCTGACAAAATTTCATCGTTGGACGGGAGGTGTCGTCCTAAAAAAATGTCCATTAGATCACATTCTCTTGGAGCCCGTGGAGTTTCGATGAACGTAGACACATCCTGGGCCGCACAAGGACTCGCATCTGCCATTACGAATCTAAACAGCATGGTTGGTAGTGCATTAATAAATTCAGTTATAGCTCTTAATAACTATACCATTTAATAAGGATTAGTCAGTGAATTTACCTGATTCTCAAAAACATCAATTTAACGCACATGCATTCATTAAGCGTTACACAGACGTGGTTAATGACAGGTAGCAGATGGCAAAGTGTGCTCTCCATTTATATCATGAGTTCACTCACTTAGGTCCAAGCTGCGCATACGTGGCGGTTCTGACACACATGACCATTTATAGGGAGAGTCTTTCTTTCTCTCTCTTTCTCTCTCAGCTATGCGAGGACGCTGAGAGCAGAAACTGTCAGACGCTGTGTGCGGGATGAAGCCAGATCAGAAGCCATGATCCAAGTGAAGTAGATACGTACAGTCTTGGTAGGACATCTTGCGAAATCGATCGATACGGCGACCCCGTTACATGGTACGGGTTTCATTGACTTTTTTTTTTTTATTTATCTCCTCTCTTAGTTGTCCTTCGATCATTCCACATTCGCCACCAGCTCATCAATCAAAAGCAGCACAAGCCTCATGAAATGGTATACGACTCCTAGCATAGCCATCTATAAGCGAAGCCTCCGTTAAGGACAAGGTGAATGGACCCGGGTAGCACGATGTGCACGAACCAGTGGCGTAGGATATTTTCGGAAATAAAAGCAAAGCTTCGAGGCCTGGCGTCACTTTCGTCCTGTCTTGATGGCGGAGGGCAGTGTACCTTGAAGTCGCTGGCTCATGCTTGATTCGCTATAACAATAGAACGGTGCTCGGTCATCTGGTTATAATAGAGAGAAACCGTGCTTATCGAAGGTGGTACTTACTCTTTTTAATCGTCCTGTGATTCTGCGTAAGTCAGAGCTTTTTAAGAACCAGTCGAAGCAGCTTCCCTGGCCTTTGACTCATCTGGCAATAAAACGAATCTTGGATCTTTTTCAGAAGAATCAGATGAAAAATGATCCGAGTCACTGGAAAGATCTTGAGTTATGATTAGCTCTTGTGCTATACGCTTCTATTATGTTAGACGTGACGTGGATCTTATCTTGATTGGGAACAATTATATGAAGTAGCTGCATGTTAATTCAATCGGGATTTCTTGCTTCTACACTTTTCTTGGACGTGGCCTGCATAGTGCCCGTGGACTTGGCACTGGGACTTGGCACTGGGCCTGCATAGTGCCCGTCACTGATAAGTACCTGACAGTTTCAATATTATTTTTCCCGTCTATTTAAACTGACTAGTTTCGGGCCCAACCATAGCTGACCGAAACAAAAACCGATCTGCGTATTGAATATAGCGATATTATACCACTATGGTCAATTGATACAATCAACTGGAACAAAGTCAATTCGCATTTGAATGTATCTCTAAGCAATCAGATTTGATTTCTTTTTTATCAAATCAGTCTGAGTGTCCCGCATTGATCATGACCCATTCTTCCTTCGAGTTACCTATTTCTCTGTTTCTTTGTGATATATCATTTTGGTATCACTGTCAAATACTAATAAATACGCCAAGACAGTTTGAACGGTGGGGAGTCATGGGTTGGCGTCGGTATCCTTTACTGCGCTCACTAGGGGAGTGGTCACGTCAAGCATGAGTTCCCTTGTGCCATTTCACTTGGCGAATAGTTGCACTTGCAGTCACCTGTTAACTTCTAATCACCCTCCGTTGGAAATACTGCGCGGGGATCGACGGCTAACCAGGATCACTTCCGGTGACGAATATGGTTCTTTACACTTAACCTGCTTCGAGTTTCGGATTATTCTGGGCAGTGATGAAAGTTGTGAGTGTATTTTTTGAACTCTCCAGGATTTTTCGACTTCGGTCGGTTTCTACTCCCGAAGTCTTTCGCTGCGGATGCGAGGGGTGATCGCGATTTTTCGTAGCTCAGGTCCTTCTTCTATGTTCTGGGTGTGCGAATACTAATCAGTTCGCATAATTGGAAAAAATAATATACCGTCAAGAAGGGATCAATGACACAGAAGTATACATATTTGATGCCGTAAAAAAATAGACAATACATGCATATGGAGTGGACAGAGCTGGTCGAATCGATTATCGACCCCGAACTTTCATTTTATTCCCCTGTATTACGCAACGACATACCACTATCGATACGTCATAAGAATGATTCATGAAAAATGATAAATAGTTAAATTTTTTAATTCCCAAATCATCCCTCGTATTTTGCGATATCAAATGTAATAATTTTATGGCCAAGGTGGCAGTTGGAATGACGTTTTTCTATATTAAATTAAAAGTAAAATAATAAATAACACTTACGTAGAAAATCAGCTGATATAAATGACTATTCACAAAAAATAAAAATATATATAATCAGAACTGCACGTTATGTCATCGAAGTAGGACAAACTTGCAACTGATAAATTGCAATGCTAACATTGATCTGTATTAATATACGCTGTATAGAATATATACGCTGTATATAAACCTATATGCACGATATGTAAATGACGAATCGATCCGATCGTTTCCAAAATCGATATTGATTACACCCGAATACACTAAATTATTAATTAGCATAGAAACCCATCGAACTAATAGAATTATAATCGTCCCACGTGCTTTCTAATCGCACTATACATCATTACATAGTCAGACCGCAAATTTCATTAACGAAAAGTCGATGCCACGATTTTGCGGTATTTCTAAAATATATTGCTGGGTAAGAGTTCAGCGAAAAGTGGTAGCCAATAAATAGCGTCTACTGTAGAGTGGCCAATAAACCTCTCAGGATCTTCTCTCTTCCTTAGTTCTCACAATGTACGATATTTTATCGCGGTAATGAGTTTACTAACCCCTCCGGAAAATGTAGGTTAGAAGAATCGATGAGGTTTACACGTACCCTAAGCGTATAGTAACCGCATGGCACATACGGTTGGTACAACCTATGGTGTACCACCGAGCTTGTAGACATACGTGGACAGAGTCATGCATAATTCCTGACGAGTCATGAGTTCTGAATCCGATGTTGACAATTCTGGCAACTGGCAGCAACACTGCCAGTACAAGTGAAAACATATGGTCGGTGACTGTTGCTGAAATTGAAATTACGAAATAGGTATAATCAATGGCTAATGTCATTGAAGAAATTGCCGTCTATGTTGCAGGCTCGCTTTCAGCAGAAGCAACTTCAGGAGAAGGAGCAGAAGTTGCTGCAGCTTTACGATCAGCAACAGCAAAGGGCCTACCAGGTTGTGCAGAGAGGTAGCGCTGGATCGACCGGTTCTAATCATAGTTCATCGGTGAGTCATCAAACGATCAGCAGAACGACGACCACCACCCACTCGAGCTCCACTTCACAAGGTGGCGGAAAGGTGATGATCAGCTCGGTATCGATTATCAAGGCGATATCGCTGCTTTTAAATAATTGCGCGAAAATCGATTATCTGACCGAATAAAAATATGATCCGATCATCGCCAGGTGAGACAAATGTTCGACGAACGACGACAAACGACCGTGAAGGGAATCGACAGGAGTTATCCTCTAGAGCCTTTGGATAACAAACCCAAGAAGCAGGTGACCAGCAACGGTCATGCACCAGGAAAAGGTAGCAACGCGGCAGTGAATCATCATTCGGTAACCGTCAGACGCGTTGCTCGTGCCGATGTCAATAGCAACGTTAACGGAGGTAAACCTGTTGTCTCTTATCACGAGGAAGTCACCCACGAATCCTTTGGTGACGATGACGAGTTTGGAAACGAGAACCATGATAAACGATATACCAATGGGAATCACCATAATGCCAATCGTAATGAGGTGGGTGTCGGTGTGATGGGAAAATGTACACTTTTTTTTTTCATTTTCATTTTCAAATACACACGATTATCCATGTGGCTAATTGTTTGGAATCCTTTTGTTCTGTTTTTCATTTTCAAGGTTCATATCGAGGAGATACTCGATGACGACACGATACAGCGAAACCGACTGATGGCTAAGGTCCATCTGATGAACTTCGACAAAACGATGAAGTATCGCATTGACAACGACCTGGAGAGTGAACAGTTTCCGGAAGAATTGATGCTCGACGTACCGGATAAGCTGCCTAAAAGGGCGCCCACCAGGAAGATCTCTCAGGCGGAGGCGAGACTGGAACGGTTCAAGAATGCAAATGCGAGGAAGAGCAACGTTTCCAATAGCACGACGACCACCGGCACGGTCACGAGGAAACGTTCCGAGCCGATGTTCCCAGCAGGAACCAGTTCCAGGTAAGATTTGATAATTTAATCAGTGAATTAATGAAATTGCAAAAGACCGAAGTAGGACCAAGGACTCTGTAATTATTATTAAAAACTAATGAAAATTCTTTCATCGTAAATATTAGTTGTTGGTCATACACGTCTTTTCGCAAAATCCTGAACTTTCTCAGCTACACTATGGCCGCTGCTAATCTCTGACACTTATGTTTATCGTGGGAATTATAAAGGGGACTGTCTTTCTCCTGATAAGACTACATACTAGACTTTCTCGTGATCCCCTTAACAATGCATTCTAAGGTTAACTATGCATCCGCATAGTAACAAATGGCATAATTTTCGATATATCTATTTCGATCTGAGAATATGCGAAATAATAAATAATGAATAATCCGTCGTCGGGCTTCGCACTCGAAACTCGTGTGTCCATCCGACAAAATGCGGATGATATACGATAAGTTCGAGAATCATTTTTACCTACTGCTAATATCTTCTCTTTAATCGTTCTTGCCCGATGCGATGACAATAAAGCGAAATCGAAGCTCTATACTGTGTTCCTCATTGTTAACCGCAATCACACTTGACAACTTAACAGACATCAGAACGCTTCGATGCAAGCATAACGAATGACATCGGACATCACACGTGTTTTCCCTCCATACAAATCCCGATCAACGCCATCTCTAACCGGCTTTGGAATCTAGACTAAAATGGGCGATGGAAATTGATTCGTTTAAAAGATCATCGAATTACTCTTGTCGCCTATGGTTTCTCAGAGAGCCCCTTGCGTCTACGAGGATTACCAAGACGGTGAATACGATGAAAACCGGAAGATCCGAAGGGCCTACTCGTAAACGTAACGAAGGCACGAGGCCCGAAGTCATTTCGAAAAATGCAAAACCCACGAAAGCGCATAGCGAAAGCCCGAAAATATCTCAGGATACCAAGGCCGGTACACGGATTACGTTGAGAACGGAGAATATTTTTGATTCCCCGAAAAAAGACGATGCGACGCTTTACGAGCCTCGTACCGTTCAGAGGCAATGTAGACGTTCGGATACTGCCGGAGTGCAGTCAGGATACAGAGAGTTCACGAGAACCGGGTTTAACGAGAGGGAAGTGAAAATCGTGGGAAAACCTACGAGCTTCGCTGTTGAGAAAACAGAATCACGTACTGTGAGTGACGGTAAAATTGTAGGGTCTGTGAAGGTTGATGGTACTGGTAGTGTAGAAATAATTGAGAAAAAGCGAAAGCCAGGATTTTCGAAGATCACTGTCATTAGAAAATCTGATAAAGTTAACGAAGGTAAAAGGTCATATGCTCGGGATATAAATTCTACGAGGATAAAGTCCAAGCATGAGATTGATACGGCGAGGAATGTCAAATCGAAAATAATTAGCAGTAGTCCGGAAGTTGTTGGAGCAATTTCGAAAAATATCATTTCGAGGGAATCCAGTCGGCATACTGCTAAATCCTTATATAAGGGTAGGACTGTTCAGGCGGTTGATAAATCTTATACGCGTATGGAAAAGTCCTCATCCGGAAGAGCTACTACCCCAGAATCTGCGAAACGTCGAGTTTCTAAAGATTCTATTACACGTATGAAAACCAATACAGGACGTCGTGATTCCGTGGAACGATCTAACGATCTCAAATCCGATATAATGGTGCGTTCTGCTCAATTGGTTAAAAAGGTTATGCGACGTCAAAGCATAGAAAAAAAATCGGATATCATTGAAAGAACGGCTTTGAAAGATTTGACAAAGAAATCGGAAAAATCTATATCACCAAGTGAAAAAACAGAATTACGGAAAACCTTGATATCTGAGAACGCGAAAAAAAAAATTGATAGGGATTCGCGCAAACAGATCAGGTATCATAAAGAGGATATTACGCCAGTAGAATCTGTTACTAAAGGGAGGGATTCTATAGAGATTAATACCACAGAGGGAGATATCGATAAGTTTGTAGTATCGAACAAGATCCGCGATTCGAGACAAGATCAGAACCTGAATCAATCGCGTGGGACTCCTCGATTTAGCCAAAAGAAGCTAAAGCACGTGGGAAGTGGCCATGATCCCAAAGAAATTGTGGACGATGTGCGAATTGAAAGAATTGAGGAAAAAAAAGACGTGATGTCCGATGGTAGGAGATCTAAAGGTTCTATCACACGTGTGGACATGAAAGTCAAGACTCATCAGTCATTGGGACGTGAAAGGCAACTTTCAGAGATGGAAGGAACGTCACGATCTAAGGCACGGATAAAAAAATCGAGAAGTCCAAGCGTAGAAGAGCGTAAACCGGTGCCGATAGAAATTTCCAAAAAAATTTCGAAAAAGAGCCCGGTACATTCTACTGAGAAAATTTCGAAAGACACCCTGACACAATTGGAGTCTGAACGTAATCGAAGCTCTTCGGTAGACGCTGACTCGACTCGATCAAGAATCAATAAAACAATGAAAACCAGGAAAACGCAAAAAAGTACCGATGTAAAAAAATCTCGCGAATCGTCCGTAGAACTGGAGATTGAACGTAATTTGAAAAATAAAAAAACTACTGCTGTTATATCTCCACGAGAACGAAACAATGTCCATGAAAATATCCAGATACGCCCAACCTCACCCGTGCGTAGACTGTGCAGAGATAGCACAATGAAGATTACAATAAATCTTAAGCAAAGTGGATCAGTCGCTAAAGACAAAAAAGTGATCCCAAAATCACCAGGTAAATCTAAACCATCCTCCAAGTCGAAAAGTTTGATACCTCATTCTGAGCGTAATGAGGACATAAAGACCAGGGGAGAAAGTTCAGCTAAGCAGTTGCTCGATAAAATAGACAGTCCTATAAAGTCGCGCGAGGTATCAGATATTGCTAGGTTTCGAAAGTCCAAAGTAACCGTAGAATCTTCTTCGAGTATTAAGTGCGATGGAACCGGTAAGCTTTTACGATCGATCGAGCTCGTACGTAAGGTTGCACGAAATCAAAGTCCAGGAATTTCGAGAAAATTGGAGGAAGGCATTATCACGAAATCAGGAAGCTTAAAATCGAGTGGATTGGAATCAGAAGAAGTAAAAAAGAGTGGCAAGCCCACGGATGAGTCTGCGAGAATGAAAAGTAATGAATCTACCAAGATAAAGGTCAGCTCGGATGAGGAAAGTCCAAAGAGTTCAATTTTGTCTGAAATCGATACCGATCGTCAGGAGATACTGGTTGAAGATCAGTCGATTAAACGCGATAAGAGTTCGGTGTCCAAAAGGAGCACCGATGCTTTGAGTAGTACTTCGAATAAAGGTATGCAGTCTATGGTGAAGGCAAAGGAGACGCAGTCCAAGACTGCAAGCCCATCGAAAGCTGTCGAAGTTGAATCTGATAATATGACTACACAATCGGCTCAAGATCATTCGACATTCTTAATACGGAGACCTATTAAGAAGAGAGGTACCGTTCTGAATTCGGATATTTATGAGCAGCAGGAAGCTAGTCAAAGTAAACACGCTTATTATACGGGAACTGGTAAGATCGACCGTAACTCGAATCATGATAAAATTTCAAAGTACGACAAAGCGAATGCTTCGAAAATTCAAATAAAAGATATTTCGAAGCGAGGTAAAAGTCCTGATTTGAAAAGAAGTGGTCGCGACGAATCCAAAGTTACGGTATCCCTCCCTGTACCAGTAGAACTTGAGAAAAGTTTCATATCCGCCGAACTTGCTCGTCGCACAATGGATGATCGAAGGCAGGAGAACACTTACGGTTCGCGTGGCAATGGGAAAAGTAACGTTTTAAAGGAAGTTCATATTGACGAAACCGAACTTACTCCCGAGTATCAAGAAATATCGATTACGGATCAATTCATAGAGCCAGGTGGCAATAGGTTAAAAAAGAGAAAAGAAGATGCGTTGTACAAAAAAACTGAGCAAAAACGGCAAAAAACGATTGAAGATGTTGAAAGAGATTCCGTAGATCCGACTAAAAAAAGTACGAGAATCGTATCAAAACCTAAGGTCGTTGGCACAAGACGCAGAATATGCAGCAAACTGATCAGACAGATGGAGACCAATCTGAAGGAACAGCCAGCCAAAAAGGCCATGAGCTACAAAAAAATTGTAATGACCAAGGAAAGATCAAATATTCGTAAAAGTCCAGCTGCTCGAAGTAAAAGTCCAAAAGTCGAGACTTCCGAACGACCATCGTCAAGACTTTCCGGTACCGTTGAATTTGATTCCATAAAGAAACAGCCGGTAGCAATGCCACGAACTGTACCGACCAAAAGTCCAGAAACAACAAGAGGTAAAGAATTCGTAAGAATTCCTAGCGAATCTACAGATAAGCAAGAAATACTAAAGTCACCGCAACTCATGCAGAAAGTAATACGCGAACAAAGTCCCGAGCACAAATCGATGTCCTCTGAATCCATAAACTTCGATCGTGAAATATCAGAGTTCGAAACGGTGCCCATAATCATTTCCAAGGAACCGGAACAGCCCGAGCATAAAATAGTGAGGAAACAGGAAGCGATGTTTTCGCCATCTAAAAACCCAGAGAGCATGTCAAAACCTACGCGCAGTGCAGTGAGCATAAGTAAAAAAGTAGCCGAAAAGGAAAGTCAAAAACAAAAGACAGATTCGGTTAGTAGAATTTGCCTAAAATTAGCTGCGGACAAGGAGTTCAATGCGATTCGTGAAAAATCTATCGGAGCCAGTTCGAAACGTCCGACTGAAGTAAAAGTCAGTCGTTCCATTAAAGCCACCATAAGGAAACCCGTTCAAAGACCTCGTCGTGTAAACGATATGCCAAAAGTGGATAGACTGACTGACGTGCCTGCAAATGGTAGAGCGTCTAGTGCCCGACAAATCGCAACTGTTTCACGTAAGCATACAGTTAAATCTGTAGGAAAAAATTTGCCAACACATAGCCGAACACGTAATGTTTCTAAAGATTCGCTTTCTCCAAAGGATTCCAAACTGAAACTAGCGCCAAGCACGAAAGCATTACGTTCTACGGCTTTGGTACAATCGGCTATGAAGAAACAGACTTCAGGGGTAACGAAGATCAATACGTCACGAAGAGATACGACAAAGTCTGTAGAAAGTCTGGAAAACGTTAAAAACATAGGAGACAAGATCCCGGAACGTCCGATCGCAAATGTGGGATTGAAAAGAAAATCTCGACCGCCAAATTTAAATTTGGAAATTATTCGAAAATCAAAACGCGTAGACTCTGCTGCAACTGAAAAACCTATAGAAAGAACAAGGACTGACGCAACGAATAAAAAAGTAAGCGGTACAGTTAAAACGTATAAGGTCGAGGAAGTTGAACGATCGAAAAAAATAGAACCGGAAGTTCAGTCTTCGAGTAGATTAAGAATTGTGGATTCGGACGAACAGTCATTTCAGAACAAACTTATTGATGCCTTGACAAAAACAATCAATGAGAAGAAAACGCCATACATAGTGTCCAGTCCGGATCCTTCTAGGATAGAGAGACTTTATCCGAGGTATCCTGTAGAGGAAGAAGTTTTGAGTTCACCGGACATTATGAGAAGGTCCGGAGAAATAAAAAATAATGTACCGCCAGTTAAGTGTGAAAGTACCGATTCCGTGGAATCTGCTTTGAGACGTTTTGATTCTATTGGAACTGATACGGATCAGCAGGAAATCGTGCAGGTTGATACAGCCGATAATCATATGATCGATATTAGAGTTGCGCAAGGCCTGATGCCAAAACCAGAATCACCAAAGGCAAGAATGGCAGTTAAAAATGACACAACTGACACAGACCAATCCGAATCCGTAACGGTAATAAAAGGCCACGCGAAACCAGTGGGTGCTAGTAGTAACGACCGGTTGAGTATGACGACCAGAAAAGTCGAGGAAAAAAATATACCCGAAATTGTACGCGTGGATGATAAGAAGTATCTCTCGGAAGTACAGCCGATTCGTAAAAACATTAGCGACGAGAAGAAGGAAAAAGCTAATTCGATTATTAATTTAAAACTGATCGAAAAAACACCTGAATCTGGAATTGGAAAGATATCGATTGCTGCATTGGATACGCCTTTGCAAGATTTTGAGTCGAAGCAGCGAAAAATTGCGAGAGCTCGAAATTCTGTGGAACTCGCACGTACTTCTGTGCAAATTCAAAAGCCATCCTGGAGACGTAAACTCTTTGAAGATTCTGACTCGGGAGTCGAAACCGAGGTGGTACGTCCGAGAACGGTGAATTTTCACGAGAATCAACGAATAGATAAAAATTTGAAAAGCACCAACGTTATTAAAGGAAAGTCTGAGATTTTGGAATGTGCTAATAGAATCTCCAAAATACCAGTATCTCGTGCAGGATTCAAGACGCATCAATTACAGTCGGCGACACCGTTGAGATCTATCGAAGTTATTAGAAAATCGATAAGAAAGGAGCAGCAAGGTCAGTTACGAAAAACGATTCCTGAAGAGCCTGATTTCAAGAAAGAATCGTTGCGTAAGCCAAAATCGGTAACGATTGAGACAGGTCGTAAAATGACAAAACCTATAATTTCCAAAATTGCTCAGAACAATAGAGACACTGTGAAAAGGGTTTTGAAAGCTTCCATTACTCGGATGGCATCGAAACCTAAAAATTCTCAGACAATAGGGTTAAAATCCAATCACGACAAGGATGTCACGACAAAGGGTTCGACGACGTCTCAAAAAAGTCACTGTAAAAATACAAAAAAAAAGGTAGAAACAAAGTTTCAACGAGAAAAGCCAAGCTCAGTATTTTTCGAGTATTCCAGCAGTCTGACGAGAGAAGGAAACGCAAACCATGAAGCAAAGAGCTCCGTAAAGCCGCCAAAATCAAAGGAAGCAAAGCAGTCCATAGAGGTTGAAGAAATTTTGAATAAAAACAATAGGAAATTATCGCACCAAGATTTGCAAGTGGAAAATTCGGTAAATCCTTCTCCACGAGAAAAGGATCTTCACGAGTTAAAAAGAAAGCAAACCAAACCAATATCAACCCGTCGCTCTACCGCACCCCTATTTTTGCATGGTGATAAAAAATTTAAGATAACCAATTCAACAGAACCAAACGTAACGCGTCGTCAATCCACAGGAAGCAATTTGAAAACTGTCAATGATAAATCAAACCTCGCCGATTCCCTTTCCAAGGAGACATTAAAGAGCAACTATTTCATTAAAAAAGATAAAAATCAAGATGCAACCAAAACAAAAATTTTAAAAAACGTTACCGACGAGTATCGTTCAGATAGTCTCGACTCTTTGGACGCAGAATACAAACATAAAGAAAGCTCTGATGCAAGATACGAGACGACCCACACGCAAAGCTCAGATAACGTGAAAAGTTCAAAAAGTGCCTGCAGAATTTCCCAAAGCACGTTTGCGGTGGACTCCCGTTCGGAAAGTCCTGATTCCCTGGAAGCTGCGCGTATATACTCAAGACAGACCATCAGGGACGAAAGTTTCACGGGACAGGAGCGTAACACTGATCGTGATCAAAGTCCAAGTCCTGATTCTCTGGATGAAGCTTGCAAGTATTACACCAATACACGAAACAAGTACCGTACAGATAATAAAAATCAAGCAAGGTTTGCTGTAGAGTCTCGTACCGAGAGTGAAGATTCCTTAGAATCTGCGTCTAAACACTCGAAAAGCATAAAAATTCAAAAAATATTCAGAGAGTTCACTGAAAGTCCTGAATCGAATGACAAAGGACAGTCCATTCGCGAGTTTCACGAAATCACTATACCGCACGAACAGTACCTTAAACGTCAGGGAAACAATTCGAAAGCTTTAAAGCAACAGGAAACCCTAACTAAAAGTCCGGCACCTGCCCTTAGGGTTTCGAAAGCTCCCAGTCCGGATCCAGTATTGAGAAAAGGAGTCGACAGTAATTCTAGAACTCCTGCGGTATCTGCGAAAAGAAGTGTTCCCCAGTCACCTACGAAAAATCCCGAGGTCGCAGCGAGGGTAAGAAAAATATTTCACCAAACTACAAAATAATTCTACTAGGAATCTCTTAAGTGTATTTTATTTACGTGGTAAGTGTGTCGTTATTTTTTTAGCTGGTCTCAGCGGAAGTCAAAAATTCGGTAGCTCGAGCCACCAGAAAGTCATCTAGTACTGCAAGGAGTTTGGATACCAGCGGAAACAAGAGAGCTACACCGAATGTGCCAAAGACAGGAGACAACGTAGATGCACCCAACAGAGAGAACAATTATCAGTCAGAAAACTCTGCAGGAGAGAGGAAATTGGATGGCGATGCTCTACCGCTCAATCCACGGAAAAGCGAAGCTTTCACCCTGGAGTTTGATGCTTTCGGCGAGTCGACGGAGAACGGTCCGACGGCAGCTAGAAAGCCGCCAGCCAGAAAACAAGTCCCAGAAGTGAGTTTAAACTTTTAAAGCTCCATTGTTCGGTCTTATTCCATCGACCATTCGAGCGCGCCTTGCAAACCCGATTGTTCGAACTCTTATTACCGCGTGTAACATTGTCGGCGACACGTAGTCGGCTGAGAAACCGTGAAAATTAAAGACAGGAGATACGCATTTTCAGAACGAGAAAGACATGTGGCATGACGGGAGTCTTTAAATAACCAAGAAATTCGTATATTTCTTTTTAACGTTATGCTTCGTTTATCAACGAATTCCTTTGTAACATACTGCAAGCCTGATTCGTATTTAGATTTTTCGAAAGTACCACTTACGAAATTCACCGAATGCCACCCGACTCGAAACTCTTTGTTTCTCTAATTTCCTTTCTTGACGACCTATTTGATCCCAATTCTTTTTATACGTCCTCTGCAATCCTCCGTGTCCACTGCGACCCACGCAACGCCTTTTATGGCTTCCTTCACCTGTTTCTCCTTTTCACGTTCCTTTTTTTAACCTTCCTCCGCTGACATCACCATCGTATAACGCGTTGCGTACAGAGATCCTCATTCGCGATGTACTCTGCTATTAAAGAAGAACGACAAAATTCATTTACTACACAGATTATAAATGATAAAATTAATTTGACAATACCTTATTAACTGCACTGTACGTGAACTCTATTTCTTTCAAATATCATTTCACATCGTCTAACCAGCACGACTGTATAGTACATCTGTTTAACGTTACAGTCTCATAAGCTTTCCAGAAACCTGACGTTTCATTTTTCCACTGCACAGTAGAACGTCGCATTGCCAGTGAAAATAATATATGCAGACGCTATACCTGTCTACATAGTTTCCATAAAAACGCAGTGTGCAGCGGCGACAAAAATGAACGCGAGAAAAACGCCTTTCACATATTATTCGGATAAATAAAATGGTGTCCCACGTCTGTAACTTCGGTCAATAACACTCGATGTCTCCAACCTAAATAATTACCTTGTAACAATTTCCAAATGCATTTTTTCTTTAAATAATACAAATTCCTCCATGAGTCACCGTTCTGAGATCAATGACGTTCCTTGGATATAACATTTGTTAATTTTGCAATGCAAATGATTCTCATTCCACAGTAGGTACTTTATCTGTTCTGTAAAGAAATGTTTACTAGGCGAATAATTTAATATGAGATTTGATCCTTCTACAGAAGCTATCAGGAACTCCAACGCAACGTTCACCTGCTGCTACACCTTACACCAGACCAGTCTCCTCGCTTTCCACTGCGTCCAGCAGCAGTTCCGCACGAGGTCAGACTTCCGCCATTGCCAAAGGTAAAATGGCTACAAAGTCCAAGTCTAAGTCACCGACACGTGGTAGAGCGTCGTCAGGCCCTAAAGCTTCTGCCAGAAGTGGTGGCACGGCTGTAAACAAGTAAGTCAAACTTTATACACGTACTTCCATTCAATTAATCTTTTATTTCTATGACTAATAAATATCTTTCACTTGCTTCTAGCGACAATCTAATTGAATGTAAGATATGCGGCCGCCGCTTCGCGCAGGACCGAATAGGACTTCACGAGCAAATTTGTGCAAAGACTGGACAGAAAAAGAGGAAGCAATTCGACGCCATGCTGTTTCGTGTTAAGGGTACCGATTTAGAGCCGTTTGCTAGAAAAGGAACATCCAAGAAAACTGACGTAAGTTGTCTTTTATTATAAAGTCCCAACCTTACCACTGTCCTTTCCACTTGTATCCTTGCGATAAAGAATATTTTACTCTCGGCACGCGCACTCTTAAATAGACAGGCCAAAGAGGGAGCCAGGTACGCATTATAATGGGCAACGTGTATTCGGTCTTTTTCAGTCTAAAAATAAGAAACCTGAAGTGAAGTCAAACTGGCGAAAGAAACATGAAGATTTCATCAATGCCATCAGATCTGCGAAACAGGTTCAAGCTCATCTGGCGGCTGGTGGGAAGCTAAGTGATCTTCCACCGCCTCCTGTGAGTGATACGAGCGATTACATACAATGTCCACATTGCGGAAGAAAATTCAACCAAAGTGCAGCCGAACGTCACATTCCTAAATGTGAAACAATGTTGCATAACAAGCCAAATCCTCGAGCACCCCCTAAACCTAAGCGTTAGGCCTTGCTGCAATGAGTTCAGCTATTTAAATACCTTTATACTGATTTTTATATACGTAAATTTCTAATCCATTTTACAGAATAGATACCTCTTTCTGTTTATCATATATTTTTCTTAATAGATAACACTGTACGAGAGGTACATACATATATACACTTCAATGATTATCCTAAACATCTAATGACGATTAGTCGAATTTACATGAGCAGAAGATTATTTTGCATTTTTTAAATATATTTTTATCGAACACTCGAGTGAGAGTATACCTAATGAATTGTTCAATTGAACAAATACACTGAGAGTGTACTTAATGCATTGTTCGAATGAGCAAACATACCTTCAAAGTGGACGCTGGGGTTTAAATTGATATTCGCTGAATATTTTTTAACCGTTATATATGAGTCCTATAATATGTGATTTTTTTCTGAGCTTATACCGAAGTAAGTTTTGCTATTATGTACTAAGTATTGTACTCGTATCACGTGCACTAAAATATAATCGCGAGGAGCTAGATTAATGTAGCTTTGTTACTAATGTAAATATGTATTACTATAATAATGGCCTTAATGCAGCAACGAAAAAATGTTAGAAGCATTCCAGTGATAATTTTTCATTTCATCACGATCCGATCTCAATATATAAATTTACAACGCGATAATAAGGTTGTCGGTTAATAAACTATATCGTATAGTTTATGGTTATTTTAAAGTAATGATAAAGCGCCATTGCTTTGAAGCTAAACAAGTTTTTATTTTGATGTAAGTCTAGTCTGTTGGGGTCTCTACAGCGGACCAGGTGTACGGAATGCATATTAATGAATAATAAATGAAAAATATAGTCATCAACATACGAGTGTACGTATAACTGCAATATTTGTTTAAAAAAAACTTGAATGCATAACAAATACCTGCTCATTTTTTCTATAGTCTTGACAAAACCACAAGGGACGTTATTCTTCAACTTTGCTTCTATGAAAACGCGATTATTCTATTTCGCCGCATGCCGCATTATAATTTTCACGATGACGATCATCAGCCTCAAACAAAAAATTTGTGGCCAGTATTAATTAGTTCTTGAAACAAAGTCACAGATATTCATCTGCAGGGAGCATGTCTTACCAGTTACGGTTAACCTGCTTTTAGAGAATATTCCTATGATTTTTTTAATTGACGCACGAACAAATTCTCTGGCCCTAGCACAATGGCGTAGGCACTGCATTCGGGGATGAGTAGGGAGATGCACAACGCTACGGTTTTAGACGATACCAAAAACATGGCGCTGAATCGCAGCGGCGAGTCCAGCAGTAGAATTTTGTGATCATCGCCTCCGTCGATAGGTTCCTCGAAACCTATTGAAACATTTGAAACCTATTGAAACATCATGAAACATTTTCCAAAAATAGAGGTGCTACACGGTTATGAAGTTGGCACCGCAATTTCTTAAATATTTATATACTAGAGACTATACTCTTTCGAAGGGGACTGATTGGAAAGAGGTACAAACGATACTTTCTTGAAGAACTTCCAAAATTGGTGTCTGAGCGTTGTACATGCTACGCACTTAACTAGGAGTTCTATAGTTCCTGATAGGTTTCAACAATAGTTCTGCTACGTAACATCGTTAAAACTCGAATTTTTCAAAAATTGAGGTGCTACACGGGTGGCAGCTCCAGCACCGCACTTTTTTAAAATCTCTTAAAAATGATTCAACAATAGGTTTTTTCAATAGTTCTCGAGGATTTCTATAGTTCCTGATAGGTTTTAACAATAGTTCTGCTACGTAACATCGGTAAAATACCTATTAAGTATACTAGTCGCACCATATGCTTCGGTGCAGGTATGCATAAGGAGCTGACTTTCAATGTTGTTTTCATGATTCAACAATAGGCTTTTTCAATAGCTCTCGAGGAGTTCTATAGTTCCAGATAGGTTTTAACGACAGTTCTGCTACGTAACATCGTTAAAATACCTATTAAGGATACTAGTCGCACCTTATGCTTCAGTGCAGGTATGCATAAGGAGCTGGCTTTCAGTGTTGTTTTCAGGTTGTGTTTCAAACAGTTCCGAAATAGTTCTCTCTAGTACTCAATGTTGGGACCATAGTTCCACTTGGAACCAGGTTTTAACAATAGTTCTGCTACGTAACATCGGTAAAATACCTATTAAGTATACTAGTCGCACCATATGCTTCGGTGCAGGTATGCATAAGGAGCTGACTTTCAAAACGACAGTTCTGCTACGTAACATCGTTAAAATACCTATTAAGGATACTAGTCGCACCTTATGCTTCAGTGCAGGTATGCATAAGGAGCTGGCTTTCAGTGTTGTTTTCAGGTTGTGTTTCAAACAGTTCCGGAATAATTCTCTCTAGTACTCAATGTCGGGACCATAGTTCCGCTTGGAACTATTGTTAAATAATGATGGAAGCTAGCACCGCATCGCTGCACTCCTTAACGCAAGCAGGCATAAGGTGCTGGCTTTTGCCTTAGTAAATCTTATCGAGCTGACGCTGTACACTTGAATTTTGGATTACAAAAAAAAATATGTAGGCGATATCTGATAAGCGGCCTCTTTCTAAGGGTTGCTCTGAGAATCAGTTGTAAGTTGTGGAGAATCTCTGCCCGCCAGGCTACCCGTTCGTGATCACGTTCAGCTCGGCTACGACGGGATATGCATTATCGTCGGAGGCGATGATCACAAAATTCTATTCCCGGACTCGCCGCTACGATTTAGCGCCATGTTTTTGGTATCGTCTAAAACCTTAGCGCTGTGCATCTCCCTACTCATCTCTGTCGTAGCGTTGTGCATCTCCCTATCTCTGGTGGATCTCCCGACTCATCTCTGCCTGAACTGAAGGCCCTTGAATCAGTCTCACGTTTTTGATTGGTCGAGAATACATATATAGTAATACATCTCCGGTGTGGTCATATCGATAAGGCAGAACAGGACGAATCTTCTACAAACATATACTATTGACATCCGTGAGTTTAGCGCCAAATCTGTGAAAAGGTTTAGATGCACGGAATTGTCAAGGAGGAGTTTTTAAATGTAATTCAAACTGTTATCTTGCTATTCTGAGAGTTGCGTTTAATGTGACAAAATGAAATTCAAATGTAGAATGTCGGATGGAATTGCTATGAGGGATTTTAGCAGTAAGTAAAGCTGAACGAAACTGTTGTGTCAAAATTCCTGTTACTCCGATTGGTTGTTTCAGACATAGTAAATACAGTGGTACGTGCATCTAAATTATGCGTGTTCCGTTTAACGAAACAACACGTTTATTTCTTCGTGGGAGATAAGAGGTGGCCAGTAATTTGGGCTGAGCTCACACCAGACAATTTTTTCGATGAATATACTATGATTGGTGTCTCCACGCAGCATGATGAAATATTTCTAGAATTAGAGCCATCGATGCTTGCTAGGAGTTTGAGTTCGCTCAAAATGACAGCTAAACCAGTTAAAATAAAGTTAACAAATAAGCAGCAGCCGTGTCTTACTATTGAGTTAGAACTATCATCTCTTAGTACAGAATCTCGTCATTGTGTACATGATGTTCCTGTTAGAGTAATACCAAGGAAGGAATGGGAAATGTACCAGACACCTGATATACCTCAGTTTGATGTAACTGAAATCTCTAATGGCAAATTACCTATAATGTTGTTACCCTGTAATTGGTTTCTAATTTATGATTCATACTTTCAGATAACCATAGAAATGCCAGAGTTAAAGCACATTCGTCATCAAGTAGATAGAATGAGAAATATGAGTGGACAAATTACAATAATTGCTGACAGAACTGGACAATTAATACTAAAGATAGAGACAGATCATGCTACCATAGCCACACATTTTCAAGGTCTACTGATTAAAGGGTCAAAACCAATAACTGATCAAAAATATTCAGCGAAAGTTGAAATTAAGAAGTTTGCAATGTTCTTATCTGGGGACACAATGCATCCAGACAATGTCACATGTAATATAGTCCATGAGAGAATGTTAAATCTGTGTTTAATGATTGAAGGGCATCTTACAATGCAATATTTTGTACCTGCCATGTCGTCTTAATTTGCAGAAAAAAAAATATGAATGCCAAGGTTTTTGTAACAATAATCTTTTATTTTCCTTAAGCTGACATGAAGTGAAATGTGAATAACGTTTAGTGTATGGAAATGTGTACAATAGGCACGAAAACAGCTTTTTTTCTTCACACCAAACTGATATTCAATTCCCTAGCTTGTTTTATCTTCTGTCGTGATTGGTCTATTTGCTGAATATTCTGATCTACCAGCTCAACTCTCTGTACCAACCATTGTAAGCTGTTCATATGAGCATTCAAGATCTTCCCAATTTGTACTATGGGATCGCTAGGATCTTGGGCACGATTGGCCTCATTGAGATGCTCGATGATCTCCTTAAGATCCTCTGACATACGTTTAAGTTGTGTGTCTATATCTTTGGCAAGTCCGTATGTATACTCTCTATCAGGATCTGATATAGAGAGGCTAGCTAATTCCTTTTCCAAGGGTTCTAGACAGTCCTGAAGCTCCTTTTGCTGACCAACCTAGTAAACGAAAAACATTGAGAGGAGGATGTTCAAAAAGGATCTTTATTATAGAAATCAAAAACATACCACATAGTCCAACTCGTGTTCTAGTTGCTGCTGTTCAAGTTTTACCCTCTCTATCTCTTGGTTCAGGGTCACAATCTTCTCACCATTTGCTATTAAGAATTTGTCCCAGGCATTTACCTGAAGAGCCTGATTTACAAAGGCCTTCTCCTGTGCTTCCAACTCCTGAGTCCATTTGTTAATTGATTCCTCAAGTTGGCAGAAGTTCATTGCTCCAGTGTTTCCACTGCTTGCAGATGAACTTACACTACAGATATTAAGAGAATATGGTTATTTAATGGCAGTTCACGTACAACTGGTATTTTAGATATATGTAACTCACGTTGTTCCAGTAGCTAGAGAAGTTTGTGGAGCACTGCTAGCAATTGTACTTGCTGCAGTTGCAGCTGTAGTTTTTGCCAGAGTGAATCCTGTTGCAGCTGTAGCAGGTATAGTTGTGCCTAAACTGAATCCAGTAACTGATGCAGGAGTGCTTGATGCAGTTGCACTTCCTACAGAAAGTCCAGTAACAGCACTGCTAGCTGCTGGCGTAGTACCAATCATGAATCCTGTAGTTGTTGTAGGAGTAGCACTACCTAGATTAAAACCAGTAGTTGCTGTCGTAACTGCTGGAATGGCAAAGCTGAGTCCAGGAGTTGCAGAAGTAGCAGGAGTTAATGATCCACCAATAGAAAATCCAGGAGTTGGTTGCTGACCGATTCCAAAGGAAAGTCCTGGTGTGGCAGTGGTCGTAGTAGCCACGGGAGCTCCCAAATTAAATCCAGTACCTGTTGTAGGAGTACTTGTAATTCCAAACCCAGTAGGCGGTGTTGTACTAGGTAGTCCAAAATTTATTCCAGTGCCTGAAGCACCAATGTTCAAAGAAGTTCCAGAAGATGTAGTCGTTATAGGAGTGCCCATAGGGAGAGCTGATGTCGTAGTACCAGGTGGAGTCCCAAAAACAAAACCAGTTCCCTGTCCTAAGGTAGTTCCTAAACTTTGACTAAAGAGTCCTGCAGGTTTGCCTTGAAAAGGCGTTGACATCAAGGAGAAAGTATTGGCCGTGGATTTACTGGCATCTCCAGCTCCTGTGCCACCCAATGCAAATCCGGTAGAACCTACAGAACAAAATACACAAATTACGTGTATACATTAAATAACATTATGGTTAATTATTATTAATTAATCTTTCATTAATTACCTGCCACAGTTGGAGCATTTAACCCAGGAGTAACTCCCGGTTGTGTTTTCGATGCATCAAAGTTGAAACTCATTTTTCCCGGGTTCGAACTCTTATAACCTCACTACGTTCACAGTACAAACGTAAAGAACCACAGACAACACGAATTACTTGACAGGATAAGCGCTCAGTATAAAAGCATAACTATCAAATCACAATTCAACAACAAAAAGAAAATTAGTGAAATTAAAGAATAATTCGATTCATTTTACGAAACAAACCTTTATCACCTAAGGTCAGTTCGGAACTACGCAAGTTACTACGAAAACCGCTAGAAGCGCTCTAAACAGTGCGTTAAACAAATTTTCCAAACAATATATGAAATTCAAGAGTATTAAATTAACAAATTAATCAAACTATCATTCATCAATCAAGTCATATTATATTACGTCACTCATTATTATTATTATTAAACACTCACATACATCCATTAGGACGTATCTAATCAACTCTACTTTTTAAATATCACGAATTATATCAGAAAGTACTGCATACAAATTTGCACTCATTAAAAAAAAATTTGCAAAGCAATCTTTTTCACCACTTCTATTTTAATAAAGTTTATAATAAATATAACTAACAACATTTAAATTCCGAAAAACTCTTCTTCAAAATTCTCATAAATACCCAAAATTTCCTTTTCATACAAAAGTGAACAATGGCTACAGCCATCAGACGCTATTGCCGGCCGGCGTTCAATTGCCGTAAATTTTCATATGCAATTAAAACTATAAATATAAACTTACTTAAATATTCAAAAGTTCGTAATCCAATAACGCTTATTTTGAAATAAATTAAATCTAGATCTAAATAATATAATACAAAATGTTCCTCCCTTTAAAGGTTATCCAAATGACCTTATATACTTAGTACATACGAACCAAACCACTCTAAACATACCCAATAAGTGTGGGAAGATATAAATGGAAACTGCAGAACATTCTACTACACAAAGAATACACAGACGAGAACTACACGATAATAAACGGACTCTGTATTGCCACGAGTATCTTATTAACATCCCATGGCAGTGCTGCGTCCCGTTACCGTGTGCCCATTGATATAGTATATTCTTGCATTTTAAGGATATAGCAGGCGTGTTTGAGTCCATGCAGTACTCACTATAGTGTATAGTCGTACCCTAATATGATAAGAGATTCCCATAAGAGTGAGAATAACATGTGCATAAGAATACATTCAGTGTTTATTCGAGAATAATCCTAACCCGTCCAAGTGGTACACGTGGAACCTCCGGAGGAGGACACACGCACCAAGTAGCTGTACCATTTTAGTCTGTATTCATACGCAGATCAAATGAAGAAAATGTCCAAGAGTGTTGAGATCGTGGGACTTCTTGTGTACATCTTTACGTTCCTGTGTCTAGCTGATGCGTCAAGTTTGGCATCTCCACCTAAATCGGCCTTGGTTATTGCCTTCGACAATGTCAACGAACTCTCCCTCTTGGCGAATACTTTATCGGATCAAGGTATCGATACTACATTGGTGGTGAACTCCTTGGAAGAAGTATACGATAACTTAGTAGACGTCGAGGTATACCCGCTGAATAAATCTTCGTTGGATCAGAATGGCCACCAAAGTGCGGATAGAGTGGCTTTGCAGATATGTCAGACGTTTTTGACGGATGAAAAATTAGCTAATAAAGTTCGTGAAATACTTCCCACATTTGTAGTGTTTCCTGCATGGAGGTAAGGTCATGAATTATTTTACTTTGGGGGGATGTTTTTATTTGCAATTTTGAATTTTTATTGCAGACATGACGCTTGCCTTTTACCCTGGGTGAAACACGTGGGATCTATTCCTGTTATATGGAGCAGAGGCATAGATGATGAGTTATATACCTTTCAGAAGACAGAGATGGCTCTGCCGATTCATAGGGATGGTATTTGGTCGAGATTAATTGAACTCATGCGTGCAAGATCGATACTGTCTAGTACTGATGATAGTTACGTATTCCCGGCTCTGAAGCTTGTTCAAAAGTTCTTACCTGATCTTCATATTAAACCGGAAACTTTATATTCGGATGTCACCCTTGTTTTTTGGGGTGCTGATTATGTATTGCGCTCCGATTTTGCCTTACTCTCACGATCGTTGGTCGAGGTAAGTGTAATATTATTCAAATATGTAGTGAAATATGTTATTAACTTAATGAAAACTTCATTTTCATTTGTAGATTGGCTGTCATCACTGTAGAGGCGTTTATCCCTTACCACCAACTCTTCAAAAAGAACTGATAGAATTTCGTTTGGGTACTGTGGCTGCTCTTCTTGATGAAAATTATGAGGACCTTATCGTAGAACTGGCCGAGAAATTACCGCAAGGCAGACAGGGACAAGCTATAGTGTGGAAACGCAAAAATTTAAAATTGAATAATCAGGAGCAGCCAGCAAATCTTTTTATACATTCTGATGTTATCAGACAAGATATCATAGGTAAGAATATAATTAAAATCTATTATTCTTATATTTAAAATATTTTTTTACCGAATTTTACCAAACATTCGTATAGTCTCTCTAAAAACTTATTGCTATTTTCACAAACAATAATACTAATTACCATATTAAAAAAACCATCTCCTTTTGATACTCCTAAACGAGCACTTACCGATTTCACCGAATAGCTAATAAACGACGCAAAAAGGTCGGTAAAAAAAACGACAAGTGAAATATTCTCTAAGAAGTTCAACTAATCTCCCAAGAGAGTGCAGCTCTGTCACTGACATACATAATCCAACAGATGGCGCGATGGTAAACATTTCCTAAAACGAGTTAATTACAATTTGCCAGTACGAATTTTCAAGCGGATGAAGTTATTTATTGAAATCCAATTTAAACAAGAAAGTATATATATTTTCAGGGTTTGCCAGGACTCGAGTCCTACTGAGTCACTGCGAGGACACAGTACTCCTGGAAGCTGCGTTTCACGGAACCCCCGTCATCTGTTTCCCAAGAAACCATGACGAAAGACGGAATTCAGACCGCGCCATTGAACTCGGCTTCTCGTTTGCTAACGTAGACGGAAATATACCGGCGAAATCCGAGCCGATATCTCGCGTCATTAAGCACATCCACGAAACAGCATCCTATCGTGAGAATGCTAGAAAGATATCGCAAGCAATAAGGGACAGACCGAATCCTGCAACGGACAGGATACTCTATTGGCTGGATTACGTGTTGAGAAATCGCGAAGAGCCATTACTGAGCAGTAGCACCGGAAATCGGGATAAAAATGATCGCCGTCAACGGCACATCGAGGATTTCCTGTTTGGCGTGGGACTGGTAATCGGCGCTATAATCGGCCTTCTTGTTGGGCTCGGGATTTCCTTCCTATTGGCTAAAATATATCCCTCGGGATCACGTAACCAGTCACACGGTACACGAAGAAAGTTTAAAACGTAACTGTCGTGTATTTAGCGAAGTCCACAAATAAGATTAATCGCCTCGGTCATAATTTCTATTAAAGAATCAATGCCCATTTGATTATAATACGTTTATAAATAGACGTAGAGTTACAGATCATACATATACATATACAAACGTTACAATCTAGGAAATTCTAAATCTAAACGAGAGAGAGAGAGAGAGAGAGAGAGAGAGAGAGAGAGAGAGAGAGAGAGAGAGAGAGAGAGAGAGAGAGAGAGAGAGAGAGAGAGAGAGAGAGAGAGAGAGAGAGAGAGAGAGAAAGAGGATGAACAGATGAATGAGAGATACATGAAGATGCTAATGGACACCCAAGACAATAATATAAAAGAATTCAAAGAAAAGTGTCCAAATACGTATGTAAGATAAGTGAAGATATGAAAGGTGAATGAATATTATGGTTAGAAAATGAGGACATGCATCTTGGTGTTGTTAATACAGAGATCAGTACACGTACCGAACGAATGAGGAATGATAAATACTACAAGGACCATTGGACAGAAATAGAGGATGAAAATGGAATCAGGAATAAAAGTACGCGAATATTATGATAGTCATGGAATCGATGATCGATCAAATAAATAAGAGATTTGTCAATACTGCGCGTCATATGTCACAGTCATAGTAGACGGACATATATGATTAGGTTACGCTGGCCTACAGCTAGTCCCTACCTTAACACGAGCCGTGCACACAACATTAGAGTACACTCTCACGAGTACGTATACATACGCGATGAGGGAAGCACACGTGTTCGCACGTAAAAAGTACACATGGCCCGACACCGACTTCTCCAGTGTCTACGGCCCTGGCTCGCTACGTCATTAATAAACATGTTTCATTTTCAATCCTTTCGTGTCATCTTACTGAACTGGTCAATAGACGAATGACGATCCTTCCAGGATCGACTGGTTACTTATCGCGAGAGATGATCTCGAAATGATCTATAATGATGATAATAATAATACTAATAACAATAATAATAATAATAATAATAATAATAATAATAATAATGATTGAGGATCATTCGATGAGGTCAATCGCTGCTCGAAGGTACGTGAATAATAGGCGTGCCTGCGCATGTGGGGTTGAGATGGGCACACGGGGATGACGTTATGGTAATCATATAATTACGGACCGAATGGTAAATACCTCTCTATATATGTACACGCGATATTAAGTAGTAAGAGTAAAAAAACTATATGTACATTCATAAACTTGAATTAATCCTCGACAAAAAGTTCAAGGTTCATCCGGGACGTATTCCAGATTATAAGACAACCCCCACCTACGTGCTTCCGTCGTTCGCTCCTTTTCTTTCTTACATCTACCTAGCTCTCGCTACGCCTTTCGACGTTTCCTTTGTTTACCACTCCTTATTCTGAACACGCTTCTCCTCGTATCATTTCCCTTTGGTAAATCACTCGTTCCCAAGCGATTTGTCTCGTTTTATTAAGCGCCTCTCCCACCGATCTATGACGCGCGAGTCCTAACGTTGCATGCTTCCTTGGCGCGTATTTCTTCCTTCCAGCTCCCTCCTTCCTTCCGACATACCCCACCGCCCCCTTCACTCGCCCATCAGGGTCAAACCCCACTTTCATCCCCATGCTCTATGAACAATCCGTAGCTCCCATTGAGCTTACCGAGGTGCAGAATCGGGGAAACCGAATAGTACGAGCACATCTCCCTCTCGGCTAGCTTCGCCCCACCCATTAGTACCCCCGTCGGCCAATCATAAATTATAAATAATATAGTCTCGATCACGTGGGGTGCGCATCTAACCCCCCCGCCACA
>NW_014333243.1:980005-992846 GCF_000341935.2 Cephus cinctus | reverse complement strand
TCCCTCCCTCCCCCCCACATTCCGTGAATATCATCCCCTCTTCACTCGTATCCTCACCATCCCCACCATTCGGCCGCTCCTATTTTTCTACCCCCGCAAAGAGAGTTAGAGATAGAGAGAATGAAGAGACAAAATAAAGACAGCAGCCGGACTAGTTGCACACGTGCTCCTCCCGTGTGTGCCGACAGAGCTCGCACTGCACTTGACAGCACCAGACGAATTTGCACTTGCACTTCTCGGTGACGTCACGCACCCTCGTCTGATAACCGCGCCCGCAGCAAAGCAGCCGACAGCCGTCCAGTCCCAGGGACGTCCTGTTGCACACACGTCCACGAGTACCAGGAATGCCCAAGCTGTAGAATGAAAAACAAGGGATGATTTGTTTACGTTCCCTTCGACTTGCATCGGACGAATCGTCAGGGACCTGATTCACACGTGCGACACGCTGCGGAACTTACGTGAAGTTTCGCTCGCAATAATCGGGACTGTCCTCGAGATAAACCAGATCCGTTTTATTCGGCCTTTTAAGATCGGGTCTGGCAGGCCGCAATCGGGCCGGTCTTCTGCCACCCCTTTGGGCCAGTCTCACCAACGCTGCGCCCTCGTGAAGGGACGCGAGTGCTGTGCCGGCCGTCCTGAACGCTGGCAATCTTCTCCAGCATACCCTCACGCTACACGAGCCAGACATTCCTAAAGCGAAACGAAGAATTACTGTAGGATGACACTCTGTTTATTGAGCCTTCCAAGGGATATTTTACTTTCGTTAAGGGACGATTTGCCCTGTTTCCACCCGCCGACGAACTCACCGTGACACTTGCACACTCTCTGCATTCGCGAGCGCACCGCGCGCCTTCCGGCCTCGCTGTCGTGTCTTCTCATTAGCTGTCCGGCCAATCCAGCTGGCCCGTTAAGGGTTGCATCCTTGAGAGGCTCCTCGCCACCCTCGGACCACTCCCTCGAGAACTTCTCACCGAAGTGAATGTCCTGGAAAAAAAAAATGTGTAAATATAATAACTCGCGCGACAACTCAAAACTCCCAATCACTTAGCTCTATACTGATTTGAGTAAGTACGCTTGACAGCAATAGGGAAAACCGCAAAGATGAATACGTCGGATAAAGGTGATATCAAGGATACGGACAGTAACAAGATCCTTAGTCGGATACGGAAGTAAGCAAGCACCGTGTTATATCCGGTGTGCAAACATCGTTATACTCGGTTTTAGGAGAAAAAGGTATCTTCCCTTGTCTCAGGGGACTCTCGTTAGAGCGAATCTTTCTCCCTCTGACTCTCTTTCTCTCTCTCTATCTCCCACATACACACTCTCTCTAATCCACACGTTGAACAGTCAAGTCAAAACGTACAACCCCAACGTGTTTACGTTTACGTCATCGCACTTCCTCCTACCCATCCAGCCAGCCAGTTTGCATAGATCCTAGAGGACAACCATCCACACGTGTCGTCGGGCACTCCCGGTAGACGACGTAGTATTACTTTCCTGGTGAAGAGTGGTATAAGAGCGAGAACGGCAGTAGCGATAGTAACTGTACGGACGGAGTAGGAGGAAGAGTAGGTGGAGGAGGGCATACAATACCTACACGGTTCGTAACCGAGAGGGTTGTTGCAACTTAACAAGCTTAGCCACCCTAATCCCCTTGTAAGCTTGCAATGTCTACAAGGGGTCACCTGTTCACGTAAAACGCATCCATTTACGGCCTACCTAAGAGAATACCGGCACGATGAGATCCAATGCTTACGTGACTACATGCGTGCATCACGTGTCCTCGAGATGATATCACATATGCATCTTATCCAATGAATGAATAAAGTTTGAAAAAAAAATATTAATTAACGATACATAGCAAGATCATAAAAAGCACCCTACGGGTAATACTGGACTGGCTGTAAAGTGAATTAATTAAATGTATTAGGATGCGAAATAATTAAGACTGAATAGAAGAGATGAAGAAAATTACCTCGCTGCAACCACCCCATTGCCAGTGACTGGGGTGTCTCGCCCTTACGCGATTGTCGCACGAGCAATCCGTCAGTTCACCCCTGGAGCAGGCACGGGTCACGCTATAGGCCACGCCTGCTGCTGATATCGCGTAGACGAACGCAGCTTCGCGACTGTCTGTAAGAAAGTATTCGTGTGATTGACTCATAGTTATATAGGAATTATTGTATATACGGGAGCCGTTGATTCCATGCTTTCGTATGGTACACTAATGGCAACGGATGATCAGAAGTAGATTGAGGTAGGTCAAAGGTCATTCAATTTGACACTCACTGACGAGCATAACACCGCCGAAAATATTATCAGGACTCTCCGGACTGATCGAGCAGTTCCATCTTGCCGATCTGAATTGATGCTGGCACTCCTCGATGGCCAATCGGGCGCCGGCACTGACGGCCTGAAAAGATTTACAAAAATATCACCGATTCTTTCGATCTTCATTTGGTACGACCAGAAACGATATTATACTCGTAAAATAGTCGAGAGGCTGAGAAGAAAAAAGAAAACGAGTCGCGAGCACTGTGGGCATGCTGGCACAACGTCGGTATAGGTACCAACCGTGCTCCGGTGTTAAAAAAAGAGATGGACACTTTATTCCTGTTATTTCCCGTCGGCAGACGTCAAAGAAATTGAGAAAAGAAAGGAAGAAAGGTCCCAAGGTTTGTCTAGGGCTCGCTTCGGAGTTCAGGCTGGCCAACCTCTCTCACAAGATTTACGCATTAGGATAAGTAAACGCCGTTTTCTCTTTCCTTCTTTTCGTCGGATTTCTTGTACCAACAGCACCGCCTTCTATTTCCCTATACGCGCCGTATAGCGACGGACAGTCATATCCCATCGGGCATACGTTATATCTACATCGGTGTAGACATATAGCCAACGCAAAAAAAAAAAGAGGATTACCTGGAGCACTGGCGGCGAACGGGAACATATTGTCTGTTGTTTAAGTGTCAAATGCGAACTCTTACAGTTTCTCTCGGCACTGGCAGGTCCAACTACAGCAGCGCCAATTGGCGTCTGAAGATCAGTACTGATCTCGGAACCGGATGTGCTGACTCTGGTCTCAATGCCGAGATACCTGGAACGAAAATTGATCTTTAATTTCTTATTGTTCCTTCAATGAGATACGAAGTGTCTGTGCACCCCTTTTGGAGTAGTAATATATTGTCAGGGGTATATAATTAGGGTAGACTGTAATTAGCGCATTCGACTGGGTTAATTGATAGGTGCGCATAGGATCTGCTGAGAATTAATTTTCTTCTGGATCTCGTTTCATATTTATAGTTTCCTTCGATTCTTTTTACAGATAAACATTTATAGTACGTGCGAAGAGATATTTTTGTCCGTGCCTCGCTGAGTGCGTAGAGATAGGTAGGACCAAGGGATGGAGTTTAACGTGACCGCGGAGGGGTTAATTTGGGGTTAAACCGTTGGGGCTGAATTTAGGGATGCTTGTTGGTAGAAGTTGAAATAATGGTGTAGCGATCGTAGGGGGTTTCGGCCCGGTAGATACTCGAGGGTAATACCGCGGCTCTCGAAGGGTGTAATTGGTAATATTAATTTGCGTTACTTAATTTTAGGGCGGTTTCTGTAGACTCTTCTTACTCGAGGGGAATTACGGCTAAGGGTGGTTTTAACGACTTGATGCAATCCTTAACGTAATGGGTATACGTTAACAGCAATCCCGGCCAGATTTTCGTATCGCGTACGTGAACATTTTTAATTAGATTTTTTTTTCATAACGAAAAATTTTTTTTAACAAAAAAAGACAGGCCCAAAATTCATAAGACTCGGAAGGCTAAGTGCTGCGCCGACGATAACGCGACGGTATCGGCATTTGGCTGACTATGCAGCCTATCCTTTTCTCTCCTCTCCTCTCTCGACCCCCTGTATATTATTTATTTGTTCTCGAAAATGCGTGGTTCCAGTTTTATGATGGTGTGAGTAATAGGGTGACTCGGCGTCCATCACAGACGCGTCGCTACGCTCTCGGTTACGTTGGGATACGACGTCGGCGATGCGAGAGCGGTGTATTTTCAGTTTGTTTTGGGTTAAAACTTTACAGCGCGTCCTGGAGTGGCGTTTAATGGGCATTTTGACGAAATCCGTCCGAGCGCCAAGAGCGTGTTATCTTGTGTACAGATTTTTCATAGGCGAACCAACGTCTCGTGGGCGTAGGTTCGCCTTAAATGTACAAAGTAACGTGACATGGGGTAGCCTTATGCTTATCCATCTTTAAAATTGCAAATCTTTGTTAGTCACGAAAGAAGTATGCAACGTGCAAAAATGATATGGTACGTATGGCTACTGTTGAACATGGACACAATTTCTTTTAGTTCAAATCACTTTCACTGCATTCATTGACATCTTATATTGGTACCTGTAGGTAACTTTTAAAACTTTTGAAAACTTCTCGTACAGTTCTAGAAGGTTCTGGACGTTGTATCGAGTCTCTATTGACGGTTGAGCTGAGCTTCTGGCCAAACAGACGATTTCGATGTCCGAGGGAGGCGCATCGGGACGATATTGAAATCAATACGAAATCTCTCCCTCTCTCTGTCTCTTTCGCTTTATGCTTGTCTTCTCCCTTACTGCTTCTACTCTTTCTCTTAGTGCTTTTCCCCCCGTTTTTTTTTTTACTGACTGATCTTGACTCGCATCTCTGGGAGCGAGAACGAGACAGAGAGAGCGAGTGAGATAGAGCGCAGGCGAGAGAGAGAGAGAGAGAGAGAGAGAGAGAGAGAGAGAGAGAGAGAAGAGCAAAGAATTGAAGAGTTCAATTAGGCTGACTGAAAAACGGGGAGACTAAATCCCTCAAGGATCGATCGCAGATGGCGAATGAAGATTCAATGTAAATCGAAATAACACGTATAAATGTGAGAGAGAGAGAGAGAGAGAGAGAGAGAGAGAGAGAGAGAGAACCAAAAGAAATTTGCCAGACAAATATGTCCGCTTCTGTGCGTAGGAAGGGGTAGAATAATAAAAATCATAAAAAGGGGGATGGCTTCGCAGAGGGAGGGATGCGAGAAGGGAAATAAATAGAGAAGGAGAAAAGATTCATATTCAGATTTGATGATGCATCCGGTAGCATAGAAGGCCCGTAAGGCTTATGGATTAAAAAACAGGGATCAAAAGAGGTCGAAGGAGCATATTTGAAATAAAAAAGAAATTAATAAATAAAAAAAATAGAGAAACGAGAAAAAATCATGCCTCTCGTACGGCTCCTTTGCCATTATCATTCGACTCGCCGTGAATGATGATTATTATTAAAGGATATCGTATTCCCGTCATAACCACGTCAGCGGTCCCATTGTCCACGTGACAGCGATAGGGCCCATTTGGTTCTCATTCACTGTGCCCATTGTGGAAATACAAAAATTGCGTAGGAACACAAGTCCCCAGCCCACTGAACACAGAGACCGAAAGCAAGACCAAATCAGAATAATACATTAGCCGGGGAATACGACTTTTATAATGAAATAATGAATTAAAAAATAAATTAAAAAATTAAAAGAATGCAACAAAATTTTTAAATTTTAAACCACAAAAGTAAAAATTATTCACTGTAAAACCCGCTGCTCCTTGCAGCCGAGGTCCATTCCCGAAATTCCGTACATCTTCACAATCGTCCCTCTGTGTGTCTTGCGAGCGCCTATGTGCGGCCAGTTAAAATCCAAATTCAAATAAACAAAAGTGTGTAGCGGCCATAAAACGGCTCAATCTACACCTTGACTGGAGGCGCTAAATGCGACCAGAAAAGTAGTAGGAGTAGTAACGTATAGGTACTGCACCCATCGTCCTCGATGTTTCGTGTAGGTTAGCCATTAACGTTGTTCGGCTCTGAGGTTGAAGAAAGGGAGAAAACAAGAGATACAGAGAGAATGCTTGTCACGATTTTACTAGAGCGTAAAAGAGCAACCCTTACCAAATTCAGACTTGGCTCTTGGAATACCCTGAACGTTAAGATAATCCAAAGCATTCTTTTAATATACAACCATACCCCATCACCCGGCCACCATATACGCAGATTGACAGATAAATCTAAAGTCAGTGAAAGAACCCACGAGAAAAATTGGAACCTGACAGTAGCTTTCTCGAATATAGAAAAGTGGCTATCAGTGACACACACGCATACCAACAAGACAACCAATCAAGAAACCATCGAACTAGCAAGAATCGAAAGCATAGAAGATTGATCTCAGCAACCCTTATTTTTTACCTTGATATTTGCAACGACCATCCTTATTCGCCGATAACCCTCGTCACTCGGTAGGTATGCGTAGATTCCTATTTCGAAGATATACCGACAGCACACAATACGTCACCACCGTGATTACAATATGTACGTTATATCAGTATCCGTGGCGAGCATTAAGCGAGACACGTGTGCTTATAGTACCATATAATATTATCGTATAGCATTTCTGGTATAATGGGAATCGGTATCGCACAATCATCTCTTGAGGGCCCAGACAAATCAGTCCGCGGGATGCTTGAAACAAGGCCAATCTTAATTAGGGGATGCAACGCCTCCCATGGGACCGTCGTTGTTAGTACGCCGCGTGTATGTACGCCTTTACCTTGTATAATATGTGTATTGCGCGGCGATGCGTGTATACGAATCATCTGCGCTCGCACATGTATCTCTACGCGTATGTACATACGTGCATATAGATATAGAATAAATCGGAAAGTGCAGCGGCAAGACCCCGGGGATATCAAATAGAGTACCATGGGTAAACGTGCCTCTCTCTCTCTCTCTCTCTCTCTCTCTCTCTCTCTCTCTCTCTTGCGCGCACGCTCTTTTTCTTGCTGTTTTCTTTTATTTCTTTTTACTATTTATTTTTTATCATTCCTTCCTTTTAAATGTATCCTCACTCTACATTCTATTCTCTATGCAGTTAATATCTACGCATGCACCTATTCTGCACATCTTACGAATCTAACTTTCATCCGTTAAAGCCTAAGCCTTCGATGTCATACGTGTGGACGTATGCATATATGTTTTAAGAAGGATAGTTCTCAGGATTTTTTGTCTTGAGTATTGGCAGTTATGAGGACACTCGCTGTTTGTCAGGACGGACCCGATAGCATGTTGATACCTAAGGTATACTGTAAGGACCATAAAGCGGCACTCACACCGAATTTTCCAAAAAATTTTTCATGCTAGACACTCAAAGTTGTGATGGGATAAGAAATGATTTCGTTAGGTTAAATTAGGTTGGAACTTCAATGCCATATGTGTCAAGGTTTAGTTTTTTCTTTAAGAAAAAAAAAACATCGACTTGCCTTTGTGAGTGTCACGCGTACTTATAACTACCCTTTTACAAGTTTATATATATATAGTTTTCTGTTACCATAGCAAGATGAGAGTCACCGTATGATTTCTTTTATTTTTATTCTCAATATTTTCTTTCTCTTTTCAATACGTGCAATTGACGTATATGGAATAAAACGACGAAGATCCAAATGATCGATATACAAAAACACGTTTTAATTCTTCTGACGCAAATTCGAATATGCGTTTTTCGTGGTTATCTTCAACATACGATTCACGATGTTTTATATTTGAAAAAAACTGTTACAAAATTCAAATTGATCGATTTGAACCAGAGATACGAGCCACTGAAATTACAAAAAGTCAAATTTGCACGACGAAGTCGGGCATGTAAAATAAGTGCGACAACCAAGATGTGATGGAGCACTTGAGAATTTTTGGAGAAAAGCCTTTTCGTTCGTCTGTCCTCATATGTATTTTTTGTTATTTATTACATCCGTAGATATCTCCAGATTCCAAGAATACCCTAACGTCCTTGGTAGTGTATAGGTATTACAGAGAATACGGGTTTAAGAGAACCGGATTGTACACTTATCGATCATTCGGGATCTATAGTAAATCTTTTTCGAAAATTGTACGAGTACGTCCCACGCAAAAAGGGAGTCGCTATCATTAACACTGTTTACGTAATCCGTTACTTTTTTTTTATCCCCAACTCCATACATTATCAACATATCCAAAGTGTCATCCATATACATGCACTACACGTGCGATCGCAATAACGACACTGGGTATTAGGATTACAGAAACAGAATTCAGCCGCTAACGAATTCCACGAGGTAATCTATAACGCCCAATTGGTAAAGGAATCCTTAATAAATTATACCGGACGACATTGCAACGTCTAGTGACTACGGTATAATGCCAGTAACGTATTCGGTGCGTCAGCGTCTGATTTAAGCGCCCTATATCTGCAGTGACAGTAACCGCGAACTTGCGGCGAGTGGATGTATTAAACATCCATAGGGGTTAGACAATGACTGCAGACCGCGATGATGTTTATAGTACACCAGCGACGCCATGACGGGACAGCGGGTAATGGTAATGTCAGCGCGAGTGTTAGTGAACGAAAGGGGGCAGCCAATTTGAGATAATGACCTATTTCGTACGGTCGGACCGCCACCAATCTTCCAAATTATTATCATAATATAATCAAGTCGGTATTCCCTAATGGGGTGAGCTTAGAGCCAGCAGCCGTAGCTGCCCATGCTTATAGGTAGGGCAGAGACTGTACGAGACTAGACGAAAAATTCTATACCGATCAGGAATGGACGTTCCCACGCCTCCGTTTATAATTAATTCCACAATTAATTTGACGTATCCGTAAGGGCAGATAATGAGAAGGGGAAAGAAAAAGACGCCGAGAGCCAATGGTACGAGAGAGGAAAAAGAAGGAACATACAACCGGGGAACTGCTTGTTGTTCCTGTGGGAGCAGATTTTTTCGAAAATATTCATATAAAAATTTGAATTTTATTTGAGATTAAAAAGAAAAGAAAACCCAGCTCACCGAGGGTAAGTGATATCGTTGGACTTTTTTTTCTCTAGTTCTTCCTCTTACCTCTTTCTCTGTAGACTCTCGTGTTAATCTCACCTGTATTTTAATTGGTGGAACATTATGTCACGCATCTTTGACTTCTTTTTTTTTCTTTCTTTATTTCTCTCTCTCTCTCTCTCTCTCTCTCTCTCTCTCTCTCATGATTTAACTCTCTCTAGCACGTGGGCGACGTGCCTGTCTGTCTCTGACTGGCTGTGGCAGCGTCCAGCTGAACCCAGAAAACGGGCCGCGATCCAAATCTTAACGAACTCCTTTCTACACGCCGAGAGTGTCGCCGTTTCTCTTCCAGGCATTCCATTCTCTCCTCTAGGCTACTCTTCGTGGTACTCTTACGTGCATATGTATATAAACAGATGCAAACACAGTCACGCGTATGTATCTAGTTTGGATTACATACATTCAGTCGCTCACGTGGCTACGGGACGAGATTGTTTTCGTTTCTCGAGTCAGGAAGCATCGATCGGCCATTATGTCTTTAGCAATTAGCGAAACGGAGATAAGGAGACGAATTAGGTTATGTTCTTTACTTTTTTCTCTCTCTCCCTCCCTCCCTGTCCTTCTCTTCGTCGCTGTATACCCATCTTTTTTTATGTTTCCCTTCAACATAATTTAACATTCTCTTGGCCGGTGATTCCCGTCGGGTCACTAGGACGAGACTGTTTTACCTAATAAGTGTCAAGGGTCGTAATAGCCTTAGTTGAGAGAAAAATGCCTGAAGATATTTGAGATTTTTTCCTATTACGGGTAAAAGGGGAAACAGAGAAAAAAGCGCAGACAACGTCCAGAGACTGTCCCGAGTGTATAGGTATCTGTACCTACGTTTAGTATATACAAGCCAGAGGGGTCTGACATGAGATTGCTCCGAGGAAGAAGGAGCGAAGACTGAGAGAGAGGCAAGAGAGACAAACAAATATAAGGAGAGTACGGAAGAATGAAAGTAAGGTCAGAAAATAACTAGAAATTGTAGAAAATAACCAAAGATTCCCCATGGACCATTGAGCGAGGAGGCACTGCGTTGGTGAACGAAGAGGCGAAGGAGGAACAGGGCAGGAGGTGGATGAGTCTGATTAGATTCTTCTTATTGGAAAACTTTTCTTGTCGTACCTACTGTGGACAAATTTACTATCGGTTCGGTGGCCCGTTCAATTTAGTGGAAAAATTTCGACCAATAACCTCTCAACTCATCCCTTCCGCCCCATCCGAGTTCAAACACGGAACTTTTTCCTTGATCCTTATCGGGTTTCTCCATCTACGAGTCGACAGCCAATTACTATGTTTACCCCGTTATTCACTGGTGTAAAATCGTCGGGAGGGCGCAGTGGCCATGACACTGAGAAGTCGCAGATTTAGACACATCCCGATTACTGTATATACCTACACGAGAATGATAGTAACGGTAGCGGCAGGTATCGCCGAAAAAAAAGCAATAAAAAAAGTGAAATAAAAAAATTACGATTGCTCACAAGCCTTTGCAATACATTACTTCGACTTTGCGTCACCCGCTAATGGTTACTGACGTACTTCATTATTTTTTACACAAAAATCCTATCATACATATATATATATATAACAAGTCGCATGCTTCACGCATCGTCCAAAGAATAATTAAAAATTGTTAGATGCAAGTTAGACTGGATATTGAAGTAAGCGAAGAAAAATAAGAAGAAAAAAAGACACAGATCCATCCATGACCAGACGGCCATTTACAAGTACCCGTGAATTTAATTAAATATTTCTTTACGATTCACCGCCCGTGACTGTATGCAAACGCATGTACGCCATGATGTATAACCCAGTATGTATGCATGTAGATTAGAGAGAGACTCGGACAAATGTATTGCAGGACACGAACCGTCGTTAAGGTGGAAGAAAACAAAAAGAGGGGATGCGGCATACACGATAAGAGAAAATAAAAGAAATTTCAGTGAGAAAAGAGAGAGACGAAGTCATACGGACGAACCGGTGCGAGGAGGAACGCAAAAGCGCAGGAAGTGAACTTTATAAATAAATTCTATTCGCCAGCGATCCGCACTGGTCGCTACGTAGACGGACAAGTCCTGCGTTAAGCAGAGCCCACCGCGCTTATGGCGGATTAAAATTGATTTGGTGTTTACGAAATGTCGGAGATACCTTGGCACGCCGTGGGGGACACATAGCCAACGTTACCCGCGAGCGTGTGACGCACACGCGTAGGAAAGCCGTTCTCGAATATCAGCTGCGACTTGTACCATGAGAAACGTGGATCTTCCACAATCCGTCCAAAAATACCAGAAGAGTTGACTTTGCCCTAACCTAACCTCTCATCAGGCCTTTAACACATTACCATTTAGCACCGTGACAAAATGTGCGCGCACCGTGAATGCACGTCTTCGCGTAGGGAGAGTATAAAAATGGGAGGAAAAAAGTACGGGAAAACAATATTAAACCCTTAAAACAAAAAGTCTCGTAATTCCACGTGCGAAACAATCATGGCCAATAGTAATTTCACCCTTCGGGAGTATATTTCCTGGGAATGATAATAAGAATAAAAATAAATCATGAGTTAAATATAAACTGCACACCAGGCAAAACTAGGTGCACACGGTACGCCAAGAGTAAGAATATGTCGTGATCGACAAGGGTCGATGTCATGACGGATCGACGAATGATTTATTTGCGATCATTCGGCAGACCACTCCGTGAATGAGGATCCGACGAGGAAGCGTGTACTTTTATTTTCTGTCCTTCTTCTTTCTCGATCTTGTATATCGGGACGCGTAAAAAAAAAAGAGGAAGCACGACGACGATGCTGGTGGCGGTGGGTGGGTATATGGTGCACGTCTAAAAGTGAAACGTGGTCGATGTAAAGCCACGTAGCGGAGTTGAAGTGTAAGTATAAAGTAAAGTAAAGCTATGCCGAATGCTCGGCCGTTGATGGACGAGCTGCAGACAGCTAGTGACTCGAGGAGATAGAGTAAGCGGAAAGAGTGAAAGAGTGAAAGGAGGGGAATGACGGAACGAGAGAATCTCACTGCCACCACCACCACTGTCCTGATACCTACTGACGATACTGCTGCTCCGATGGTGTACTACGCTCAGAGAAGGAAAAAAAAAGTCACATCTCCCATCCTTTTCTCCGCGTCGATCCCACCCATCCAGTTCCACGGACTTACTCGCCTTGCCGTACTTGCATTGACTGCGTTGCCTGCCCGACTGCCTATTCACGCAAACACGAAACTCTTCCGTGTGCCTAGCCGATATATCGGAAAGAGACTTAGCGTATTAAGCGTCAGCCTTCCCCGTCATCGTGCTTGGGAATGGATACCACGGAGTACGGATTCGAGTTCCCCGCGATGCCTGCTATTTTCTATTTTCCACCTAGAGAAGCGAGAGAGAGAGAGAGAGAGAGAGAGAGAGAGAGAGAGAGAGAGAGGTTACCATATACCGCCATACGTATGTTACAGCGATTTAGAAATGCATTTGGCGAGTACGGCCACCGGAGTTTACGGTATTCATAGGAAAAATCGTAAAGGAAAAGAGAAGCACTTATCTGCCTATTTGTCTCTCTTTCTTCCTTCTCTGTCATCCTTCCTATCTCTCTTGCTCGCTTTCCAGTGCCATACACTACACGGCATTAACTCCTCTCGAAGGAGTAAAGAGTTCCTAAGGTTTTTACGATCTTATTATCTCATTAGAGGTTATGTCGACTCTAAAGATATACTTTCAGTAGGAATTATTCCTGCGTGTTTTCTTGTAGCCTCCTGGCATCTCTTTCCTTCCGCGACCCAACCACTTTTGACAGAACCATCTGACCGAGCCGGGTTACTATCTCCCCTGACATTTACAGCCAAACTTCGACTCTGACTGATGTACGACTCGCGAGATTCCTTCCTTCTCTCTCCTTATTCTCTTCGGTCGTCTTCTTTCAGTAAAGTGGGGGGGGGGGGGGGAAAA
>NW_014333243.1:974566-979902 GCF_000341935.2 Cephus cinctus | reverse complement strand
AAAGGGGGGGGGGGGGGGGAGAAAAACCCTTTAGGTCCCATTGTTTTTTATCCAGCGTACGTGAAGCGTGACGTCCGTGACCACCGTGGCGCACAAAATTCTAGTAATCTCAAAAATGTCGTTCATCTCTCGAGCTAACGTACCTGTCACCCGGCCTCCCTTGGCCACATCTAAAGTACATAGGTGAGAACGTATATACATAAGGACGTACACGGCGCACGCAACAGTCGTATGAGCTGGCTGGACGTGTACGATTTTCAATATGTCCCAAGAGAAAAGCCTTGTATCTTACAACATATAGGTATACCGGTATCCATATGCATCGCCCAGTCCTGGCAAGGTGTTCTAACGATACCGACCCACGCGTGTCCAAGCATAGGACGAGAAAAAAGAAAAAGAAAAAAAAATCAGGTAATAATACAAAAAAGTACCTATAGGATTTTACGAAAGCACGTACATACGTGTGTACCTGTATAACTACATCCCATGCACATACATACGTAAAACGCCTAAGGGTGCGCGCAACGAGGGAAACAAGTATGGCCGATGGCAAACAAGCACCATGTCGTGTTTCGTTCTTGGTTATACCTATATAGGTATACGAGTTTCGAACAATACAATGAACCCCTACTGCTACTGGCACTAGTCCTCTTGTCCTCCTACTCCTTCTCATTCTCCTCCCTTATAGCTTCACCACTCGCTCGTATCGGTACAGCAGCACCCCTGCCCTGACTTGCTCACCCTACGCACGCATGTACCTTGGCCACGCGACATACACGGTACACGGACGTTAATTAGCGAAAGGGGTTAGTTAGCCAAGGAGGAGGTGGAGCCTGCGGTAGCCAACGAGGCATCGTCTAACGTGTTCTAAAGAAATATATATATAAATATAAATAAATATACATTTTTTTCACAAAATTTTTTCCCCTAATTTCATACTGTCCAACAAGGACGTTAAATAAAAAATTATTTTACCTTTTTTTTGGCTGTAATAATGAGCGCGACGATAGCAACAGTACAGTAGCAGCAGGTAAGTGATATTTGGTATTCATGGCTAATGTATATATCAAAGTCCGAAAAATAGGGGGTGGATGAAATCGGGTGCATTGGCCGTATACCGAAAGAAAGGAAGTTGCAGCTAAGTAGGAAGTAGACGAGAGCAAGGAATAGAGGAGAATCTATCTCTATTATATATATCTATGTTTCTATCTATATACACATATATATATATAGTTAAGGGAAGGAAACCAATCTCAGAAATGAATATGGGCCTTCTGCAAAATTCACGGGACAATCCGCGCGCCGCTGAATGCCGGCTGTTTGTCTGTTTGTTTGCTCGGTTGTTTCCGTTCTCGTCTATATGCACGCGAGAGCCTTGAATCGGAGTGTCACGAAAGAGAAAAAGAGAAGGAGATAAAATGAAACAGTAGAAAGAGAGGGACGAAGGGATGCGAAAGAACCTTCTTTGGTTACATCACAGATAGCACCGGTAGCAGCTTTGCTACTAAGATGGTAGATTCCGTAATAAGGGTTGCAGCAGCAATATCGCGATAACTAGTGTCTGAATGGTAACCACCAAAGTGCTGCCAAGTAGCACGAATTTAATTGCCCAAGTAAAGTACCTACGACTTTAAAGTCCATCTTCACTGTGATTGGCACTATTATGCTATTACCGCTGCTTTTCTTACAATTAGCCCATATTGCGGCCAGTAACAGCGCTACCCCTCGCAACTAAGATTTATAAGCCTCATTGCGTTAACCGAACACTCGTAGAAAAACGCGCGTAACATTCGTCCTCGTTCGTCATCGCGTATCAAACAATTAGCCTGACTGTGATACAAGTAATACGTATTACACGTAAAGTGGGATCCCACGCGAGTGCCTACAGCAGGAAAGACAATAGGAATTTTTGCTCGGGGTTGAGGATAAGGGATAGTAGTGGCCATTCCTGAATAACACGAGTATAACTATATATATGTATACAACAGTGAGGACATACGAGCGGTGTGTAACTCTGGCTTCCGGAACGTGTGCAGCCAAGGATGGGGTTGCTTCTCGAAGAAGGGAGGTAATAGGTATACCCGGTGAAATCTAGCGAGGAGAGTCCTAACGGGATTCTCAAGGGGGAGTGAAGTGGTACGGAAAAAGGTAGGTAGCAGGGGGTTGAGTTGGGTACGTGCACGAGCAATTAGGGGGGAGAAAATGGCACTCGTGTAGACCAGGTTGATGATATCCAGGTAGAGTATAATGATATACTAGCTGTACGCTATGAAGTATCCCACGTATGTAAGTGGGACAAGAATGCACATGCGGATATGGTTGCATATGTGAAATGCACTCCTATATCGTGAATTGCACAAGAGCGGCACCGATTGGTCGTGCTTGCGAAAAAAGGGTTGGATTTTCAAGAGTGCATCGTATGCACGACAACCTTAAGGGTGGGACTGAAGGTGGAGCACTGGAGGGTGCTTTATAGCGTCTTCAGGAGCATGTGGGGAACGCGTAAAATTCTTGTACCGAGCACATGCGCGTAGATGCATGCGGACTTGGTGTATACACGTACAATATATAGGTAACTTACCCTTGTGGCTTTTTTTTCGTACATACACTTCAGCGTTACTATTATTATTATTTGCTCTCGCATACTTATGCCATCTACGTATATCAGGCGTGTAGTGCCTATGCACCTACGGGCTTTTGCGTGCCCACTTCAACGTGACGTTCGAGTATTCTTCAGCCGTCATGGAATAACCCTTGTTTCGAAAATGCGGAAGACAAAAAAAAAAGGGGGGGGGGCTGGAAGGGAAGAAAAAAATCACGAGAATCTCTCGAAAGCTCGTTAGCGAGCTTGTGAACCGTGAGCCATTTTTCTCTCTCTTTCATTTTTCCTCTCGTTTGTACAACCTACCCCAACTTCACTTGGCCTACACTCGATCCGGCAGTACCAACGAGTTCCCTGTCTCTTCGTGACTCGAGCACTGTATAAAAAAAAATATATTCGAAAAATGAAGGAGAGGCAAAAAATTAAAGTGCCAAACAGAGAAATCATACTTATGCCACAAGCGATAGCGAACCGTCAAGTGCACCAAGTACCATCGTGAAGTCAGCCCCAAATGTAGGAGGACTCTTCTGGTCTCTTCAGAGGACTCTCGCTGCAACCCAGTTACATAAAAATTGCGTGAATCATTTGGCACGTTCTCGTTTACCGTACCGGCTCGTACCGACTTACCAGCGAAATACAGATACACTGGGATTATTGCCCCGAAAGAAGCGTCGATTACGTATATATTTTTTAGCAGATTATCTTCTCTTATTACCAGAAAGGGAGTCAGAGCGCATGTAAAATCCTGAACAGGCAAATCTGCTGGCAAATTTTGGTATGCATGAATTTCGTCGTGCGAGTCAGGAAGTTACTTGGTAAAATATCACCTGCTCGTAAAGAAGGGAGACGACGACAACAGCAGAATGAAAAAGTTAGTGGCTTGGGGGCCGGTACAGTTGCGTACCGGGGTACGGCAGGGTGCAGTGTACAGATAGCTCAGGGTTGGTAGAAAGACAAGTATAGGTATAAGGAGGGTAGTAAAAGAAACTGCATCCCTTGTGTAACTCGTAATGCGAGGGTGGTGGGGGCGACGGGGAACCCTGCTGGTCCGTATGGAGAACTATAGGAACCCTCAAAAAATACACCCTTACGTATCCTACAACCCCGAGCTCGAAGCCACCTCCCTCCACCCTAAAACCGACGCGTGCACCGTATCTACGAGCAGGGGGTGAGGGGGGGGGGAGGTAAATTACAGCAGCGGTATGCGTCTACTAACTTGTCCGTTAATATTAAAGGTCCATAGGGAATCTTCCGCATTACGGATGCCCAGAACGATCGAACGTCCCTTGTGATAATTCCCTAGGAACATAAACACAGCACGACACCCTGGCGCTCACCCTACCTGGTTACACGCAACACCATTTCGTCGCGTCTTAAACGTTTTCCCGGAGTTTCTCGCTGAGTCGGATTAGATTCGAAAGCTCATACGTAGGTTCGCGTATATGCAAATTGCAGTAGGAATAGTCGTATTTAACAAGGGGATTTTTTAAATAAATGGAACCTTTCGAAAGCTTTGACGAGGATCACCGAATGAAACGTCCTGTGTATAACGTATGTATGTGTCCTAGAGGACGTAACGACGTATAGGGAGACGTGGTAAGTATCTATATGTATAGGAGGTTTCACACGGGGGAATAGGAGTTACAATCATTTCGAAATAATTTAGGGGACGTAATATCCCCCGTGTTATCCTCCACGTAGTATTCAGGCTACTGGCCGGCAAACGACATACCTAACTGTACCCCCAACGTTACGCGTAAGGTATATAACGCACCATAGACAGCATACACATCTGCATGGAGTTATTTATGATGGATTAGGAGGACGGGCTTTAAACCAGAACTAATTTATGTCCGGCTACGGGGTTGTCAACTCTTTTATACATTTTCTCACTCCTACGTGTCGTGTTCCGTGTGTATTTGTCTTTTAGTTCCAGGATCCACGGTCGGAGAACTGCGTGCGCGATGGTGTTGGAATTTTTGGGAATTATTTTTGGAAAAAAAAAAAATCAAGAAACGAGAATTTCTTATAGAAATTTTGAAGACTCGGGTAAGTTTTGGAGAACGGCTTTCAAATGAACAGGGGTGTGTATGGGGGGTATAAGCATCTTTTTTTTTCAGGAAACTGAGAGTACATGTAATATACATGAGAGAGAGAGAAACGACCTAAGAAGACGAAGAAGGATAGAGAGACGGAGGGAGGGAGAGGAGTCAAAAAGAAAGGTGGGCATTATATCGAGGGATGAAACCGATGCAACCCGGGTCTTCTGTATTATTCAACTCGCCATTATGGGACCCCTTAGTGTCTAGCGTACCGGCGCAATTTACCCCTATGGGATAAAATTGCATCGCTCCTACGGGGGGTAGCAGGTTGCACATCCCGCCTTCGCCGAGACACATACGTACACGTGCACACTCGAGCAAGCATCTAGTTACTTAACTCGAGTTCATTTACCCTCCTTGAGCCATTTCTTTATTTCCACCCGACCACCCTAAACTCAATCCCAAAATCAGCCCTGTGACTCTTGCCTGCTTTTCATCCCTGTTTTCGGGTAGCTCTCCATCGAGCGACCCCGAAACAGACGGAAACAGCCGTACGGGACTATAAAAAAGAATCAAGTAAACGATGGCTAGGGAATGGGGGTGAGAAAGAGGATAATTTACGAGTAGCAGATACAGGAACGTTACGAATCGGGAACGAAGAGTGTACTAGGGGGAGGCCGGGGGGGGGGGGT